>NW_017891425.1:6725-10146 GCF_001540865.1 Ananas comosus | reverse complement strand
AGATATTTTAAGTGTGTTTAATTTGCTCCACAACTAGAATGTTCTATGTTTCATTTAATCCCCTAAGTTAAAAATTATATTAATTGCTTTTTTGTGCTTTACTACGATTTTAAATAAACTTTAAAATACAAAATAAGTAATAAATTAAATTATAAAATTTTACTAAAAATGAGTTGATATATATCAATCATTGCCCATCTTAACCTCTAGGTCAAATCGCAATCCACAAATAAATAAAAATAGATAAATAAGATATTTTACATGCACTATCAAAATTCAAAATTTATTAAATAACTTAATTCAATTTGATAGTTTAACTGTATACATTAATTATGACAAACTTTAATTTGCAAACTTATTTTTATAAAATTTTACAGCCGAATTCAACATTTATTCTAAATTTTAAAACCTATTTGAATAATAGAAAAATACATAATAATAAAAGGTTAATTGCATATAGTTCTCTGTAAACATATCGAATAGTAAATAGATCCTTGCAAAGTTTAATTTTTCATATTTATTCCTATAATAGCCCCAACGTTTTCAAATATATCTCTATTATTAGAATCCGTTAGAAAAATGTAGCTAACCGTACGTAAAATACTTAATCCTAATTAGCAAATAAGGTAAATTAATTTTTTTACTCCTTTTATATTATTTGTGATGGTAGAAAGAAAAAAAAGACTGTTGAAAATTTTTAGAAGAATATTTCTACATAATTTTAATAATTAGGACTTTAGAAAGATAAATTTATGATGATAAAAATGTCATTTCATTTATCTTTTATTAAAAAATAAATAATGTTTTACCAGTAACAAACCAGAGGGGCAAATATAAATATCAATTATCACTGAACTTTTATAAAAATAAATATGAAAAGTTAAACTTTATAAGTTTATATTTACTATTTGATATATTTGCATTGAGCTGTATGAAATCAACTCATAATAAAAATAGGAACTAATGGGCAAAATGAGCTCTTTTTTTTTTAGCAATGTTCCTGTACACCAAACAAATCTTAACTCTTAAATTTTTTAAAATGGACGGTAGTGATGCATCTTTTATAAAGGGGTGATCGGCTCTTGTTGTTATTGATACCCGCCACCTCCTTACCGTGGGCAAAAACTTTCTCATTACATGGAGTTTGCACTGTGGGCATTTTCGTAAATTATCTTCCTCATAACATAACATTTGTAAATCCAGAATATTCCATCTTTCACGATTCTTATCCTTCAATATTCCATCTTTGTATAATTTAATTTTCTTTACTAATGTATCATATTCAAATTAAAAATATAAAATGATGCATTATTGAAAGGATTTAGCCTATCCGTTATTCTTGAGCCTCACTTGAACAAGAACTTGAAAGTTTAGCCAGTTTTAAATTTATTTATACAATTTGAGTATTAAATAAAAATTTAAATTTGTCGCAAATTTAAATTTTTGTTGCATCCAAAATAATATTCAAATATAAAATATTCCAAATAACAAGTAATATTATGCAATCTCTTAGTAATAAAATATGAAATATTGTTCCCAAGTGAATGTTTAAAAAATTTTGAATTTGACCTTGTGATCAATAGTTCTAACTAATTAAGTTTATTACCTTAATTAAAATAAATTAAACTTTTACGATCTTCACAAGTTCCAGTATAAATTACACATTTTCTTCTCAAATTATGAGAAGCGTAATGCTTTGGTTGACTAACTTTAGTAAATTGTAATTTCAAACTAAATCTTTTAGATTATCGCATCGATCGAGTCTAACGGTCCAATTTAGACAGCCGAATTGTGATTTGACGTTGATGTGGTAGTGATGTAGCATTTTAGCCATTCTCATACCATCAACTAGTATAACACAGTCACATCACAATTGTATCATCAACAAGTTACTAATCAGTCAATTAAATTGAATTATAAGACCTGAATGCAATGAACTATAAAGTTCGAGACAAAAATCTTAATAAATTAAAGTTGGGTGATCAAAGCTAAAATTCAATTAGAAAGAATGTAATTTATCGATATTCAAAATTTATAATTTAAAAGTTCATTTTCGAAGATAGAAACTTTTAGTTTAAATAGTTAATAAAATTTATTTTTCAACTATAATATAAGTTAAATCTAAATTTTAATTTTACTTTTAATTTTGATAAATGTTTTTGAACTTTAATGATGTTTTCACTATCGAACAAACAATTTGAATTTAATTTAAAAAATAGAAATGTTTTATTTAAATAAATAATAAAAGTTAGCTTTATACATACAGTATAACCTAACATTTAAAATAGGTTAACATACTTAAACTTTCATGGTATTTTAATATTAAATTAAATTGGCATGTACTACTCATTTAAATATAATTTTTTTCTTTCTAAAAATTAAATTTAAATTTAAATTTGAATTTACTATATACAATTATAAAGTTTAAGCTCAAATTTAATTTTAAATTCAATCTATGAAGATTTGTTACTTATCAAATTAGCCATATCTAATTTGATAAGTGACAAAATTAAAGAAGAAAATAAATATTTGTTGAATGTTATTTAATTTGGTAATTGGCTAGTATTTATTTTCCAATATTGCATTTAGTATTGATTTTGGTTGGTGACCTGATGTGCAGGTTTCTGCTTTGTAAAAGTCAATCTCGACCATAAAATATGAACGACTATATTTAATTGAGCTGGTGTATTGAAGCATTTCTTTTTTTTTTTAGGGTAAACTTCAAAAACCATTTCTATAGTTTCACACTTTCTCATTTTAATACCATGTGGTTTAAAGTGTATCAAGTTAGTGTTATATGGTTTCATTTTTATTTTTTTCGTTAGTTTTTTCCGTTATCGTTAAATTATATGCAAAAATTTCAGATATTCTATTTAGATTTATCGAATATTCACTTTAATACCATTTATTTTTAACTTTGTCACTGAAATTAGTGAAATTAATAATAAAAAAATAAAAATAAAACTACATGATACTAAATTTATATACTTAAAATTATAGGATACTATAGTGAAAAAATATGAAATTACAGGAATAATATTTAAAGTTTTTTTTTTAAAAAAAAATTTGGTGTCTAAATTAGGGCAACGGTGAAGCACGAACCATGCATCAAAATCACATCCCACGTGGTGTGCTTTTTTCTTTTTCCTCTTTTTTTTTTATTATTATTTTTTCTGTTTTCTTCTTTTGGGTGTTTGTGATGGGGTGGGGGGGACGAATCACGAATACAAACATTAATCTTTTGGTTCATCTTTTTGCGCACTACGTCGCTCTCAATCAATGAGGTATCTCCATCTCCATCTTAATCTTAAAAGAACATAATTTCTCAGTCCTTGGATTTTTCATTTGGGACAAAAAATTAAAGAAAAGAAAAGAAAAAGAAAAATCGATCAGCTATTTTTTTTTTTTTTTTTTTTTTTTG
>NW_017891425.1:0-5361 GCF_001540865.1 Ananas comosus | reverse complement strand
AAATAAAACATTTCTATTTTTTAAATTAAATTCAAATTGTTTGTTCGATAGTGAAAACATCATTAAAGTTCAAAAATATTGATTAAAATTAAAATTAAAATTAAAATTTAGATATAATTTATATTATAGTTGAAAAATAAATTTTATTAACTATTTAAACTAAAAGTTTCTATCTTTGAAAATTAACCTTAAATTATAAATTTGAATATCGATAAATTACATTCTTTCTAATTGAATTTTAGCTTTGATCATTCAACTTTAATTTATTAAGATTTTTGTCTTGAACTCTGTAGTTCATTGCATTCAGATCATACAATGTAATTTAATTGACAGTTTAGTAATATGTTGGTGGTACAATCATGATGTGACTGTGTTATAGTTGATGGTACGAGAATGGCTAAAATGCTACATCATTACATCACTACCACTTCAACGTCAAATCATAATTCAGTTATTTAAATTGGACCGTAAAGCTCGATGCAATAATCTAAAAGATTTAGTTTGAAATTACAATTTATTAAAGTTAGTCAACCAAAGTATAACATTTCTCATAATTTAAGAAGAAAATGTGTAATTTATACTGAAACTTGTGAAGCCATAGAAGTTTAATTTATTTTAATTAAGGCAATGAACTTAATTAGTTAAAACTATTGATCACAAGGTCAAATTCAAAATGTTTTAAACATTCACTTAGGGATAATATTTCATATTCTAACTTGTCATTTGCAATATTTTATATTTGAATATTATTTTGGATGCAATAAAAATTTAAAATTGCGACAGCTTTAAAATTTTATTTAATACTCAAATTGTACAAATGAAATCAAAATTGGCTAAAATTTCAAGCTTTGGTTCAAGTCAGGCTCGAGAATATTTTAGCCTTTCAATAATGCATCATTTTATATTTTGAATTTGAATATGATACATTAGTAGCATCATTTTATATTTTGAATTTGAATATGATACATTAGTAAAAAAACGCTAATTTAGGAAAGGTAATTATTAATTCAAAGATGGAATATTGAAGTATAAGAATCGAGGAAGATGGAATATTCTGATTTTACAAAGAGGATATATTATGAGGGTGAGAATTTACCAAAATGCCCTTGCACAAACTCCATGTAATGAGAAAAGTTTTTGCCCCCGGTAAGGGAGGACAAGAGCTAGTCACCTCCTTTTAAAAAGATGCATCACTGCTGTTTATTTTAAAAAATTTAAGAGTTAAGATTTGTTTGGTGTATAGGAGCATTGCTCTTTTTTTAATTATTTAGAGTTAATTTCATACAAGTCCTTACAAATATAGTAAATGACAAATATACTCCTACAAAGCTCAACTTTCATGTGTTGTTCCTGTAAAAATCATGATGTTTTTAAATATGTCCCTACTAGTAAAATCTGTTAGAAAAATTTAGTTAATCATAGATTAAATACTTAACTCTGGTTAATTTTTGACATTTTTACCTCTCTTATATTATACTGTTATGACTTTTGAAGGGACATTTGTGATGGCAAAATTGAAAATATGAGTTGAGCTAAAATACTATCGATTGCAAACGGACTCCGTTGGCATTCATTTGTTTTCGATGATAGGGCCTCTAAATCGACGATCGGCACCGTTGAACATGATCTATACCATTTGAAGTGTTTAGAAATCAAATTTTATACATTTTCGATATTATTCTCTTATCCATCGAGTGGACACAAAAATGAACGGCTGAAAATGAATATTCTTTAAAAAATGATGATAGGAGTCTTGTAATCAAGATCAAGAATATAGATCTTGTTTTAAATAGTTTAAAGAATTTTCTAACAAAAATTCAATTGATTTGGATATCTTTACGCCGTTAAACGAGAAAATGCCTCATATCGACCATTAAAATTATAAATTTTGAAACCATTTGATCATTAGGCAAATAATGTCGAAAAGATTTGAAATTTGATTTCTAAACATTTCAAGTGGTGTAGATCATGTTCAACGGTGCCGATCGTCGATTTGGAGACTTCATCATCGAAAATAAATGGGTGGCAACGGAGCCCGTTTGCTATCGATAGTATTCTAGCTCAACTCTTTCTCTATATATATATAATTAGGCTACTATACTATCTATAGTACCGGAGTTTTGGTATTATAGTCTTATTTTCGATCTTAGGGTGTTCAAATTAACGATCCACATCGTTCAATATGATCTAGGTTATATGAAGTTCTTAGGAATAAAATTTTAGTTTTTTCGACATCGTTTACTTAGTAAATAAATTATGTCAAAATGGGTGGTAGAAATTGAATAATATTTAAAATTTGAGCATAGGACTTTTAAATTCAAGACCAAGAATGTTAACCTTAATCTAGATAGTTTAAAGTATTTTCTATCAAAATTTGAAGAAATTTAAATTCTTCTACACCGTTAAACTCCAAACTCGCCATAGTAGCCATTGAAAATTGACAATTTTGAAATGATTTGATCATAAAGTAAACTATGTCGAAAAAATATAAAAATTTATTTTTAAAAACTTTAAATATCCTAGATCAGTAAACAATGTAGATCGTTGATTTGAACACTCTAAGATCGAAAACGGGACTATAGTATAGCGCTAGGTTGGTATACTATCGGTAGCACGGAGGCCTTCGTGCTATCAAGTTGTTTTCAATGATGCGGCTTCCAAATCGACGATCGGTTCCGTTAGACTTTGATCTACACTATTGAAAGTATTTGGAAATTAAATTTCATAATTTTTCGACATTATTTGGCTAGTGATCAAAAGTTCTCAAAGTTGACAATTTTAATGGTCGATATGATACGTTTGTGAATTTAACGGTGTAAAACAATCCAAATCTGATGAAATTTTTTTTCACTATTTAGAGTAAGATCAGTAATTTGATGGCCAGAACTAATGCATCATTGAGAACATAATAATTTGATACAAGTCCTTAATGAAGTTTTTCCTTAAAAATAGAAAAAAATCTACTTATACACCCGAAAAGTGTGGAATAGATATTACATCTCCATCTAAGAATTTACAAAAATTTAAATATTTTTTATAAAAAAAAATGTGACAAGTGAAAAAATAATCACCATTAGATGAAGAGGGTGTAGGTGGTACATCCTACTTTGAAAAAGACCAGTAGCATTGCTCTTAAAAATACCCACTGTNTAATTTATAATTTATAATTATTAATAATTTATTATTTATAATTTATTATCTAATTAATTTTTTATTAATTAATTTTTAATTTATAATTATTTATTATTTATAATTATTTATAATTTATTACTATTTAATTAATTTATTATTTATAATTATTAATATTAATTTATTTTTTATGTAATATTTTGATGTTAATTAATTTGATAAAATAATTTTAATTTAAAAGTATAACTCTTATTCCCTTTATTTTAATTTAACTGTGCAAACACTATTTACCTCATTCTTAGAAACAATCCAATTTTCATCCAAACGCAAAATTGATCTAGTTCCTAAACTTATACCTATCTCTATAATAAGCAGTTCTTAGTTATACCCGAACCAAACGCAGCCTTAGAAAGATAGAGAAAAATGGACAAATCTCCTACTGTGGGCCCATTGAAAGTGGCACAGCATGATTTTATGTCGCTAACATCAACATAATGAACACATGTCCTAATTTGGCATATTCAGTTTGTTTTATATTTGTTGGCATATGACAACAATAAGAGTAGGACATTTTTGTCACTATAGACTCACTGTTTGGATTTTTTTCTTTTTTTTTTAGAGAGAAAAAAGTAGCATGCTACCCACTTTGTTTTTTTTCATGTAGAAATAAATTTAGCTAGAAACGTGAATCAACTAGGATTCGAATTTGGGTCTCGGATACAAACCACCAAGCCCTTTTGCCACTTACGTTAGGGACAGTCGGTAACTCGCTGTTTGGATCTTAAGTTCAAAGATTTTCTTGTGATTGTGTAATTTCTTTAATTGCAATGTCTGCCTCATGCTTTCATAATGACCTCTGAAAAATTAATTTCCAATTTCAAATAATTGGAAAGAGGGCAACGAATTCACTTAAAGTGAACAATCACACAGCGCCTGTGGATTTCGATTGTAACTCAGCCCACACTGGCCTTCGCCACGAAATAGGCGATGCTAGCCCTTTTGCTACAATACATGTCAATATTAACGACGTGTTTGACCTGATTTTTGAGGTAGTTTCTCGATTATTGCAAGTATAATTAGCTGAATCAATTAGAACACACAGAGACATATGTATACAGAGTTCAAGACTCGATGAATATTCATTTGAATTGGCGAAACCAATGAAGTACTTTTCTAAATAACTCCATTCATGCGACACTTCTGCATAAACTTCATTCTTACTAATTGAGTGCTAACGAAGGAGAAAATTGTTCGAGGTCGGATTTAGGTTGGATCCACTTCTTTCTATGCATGGGGGATTGGTCACGATGTCAAGTTCAGGTCATGCCCAAGATAGTCGAACCTCGTCCTGGCGCTACCATAATATATGACCACAGCTGAAACTGGAAGCAAATGCGGAGCCTTTTTTTTTTTTTTTTGTTGAGAGAGATAGGTAACACGCTACCCGTTTCGTTTATTTCATTTAGAAATAAACTTAGCTGGAAATGTGAATCAACTAGGCTTCGTACTTGGGTCTCGGGTACCAACCACCATGCCCTTTGCCACTTGCTCTAGGGATGGTCGGTTAAATAACTTTTTTTTTTTTTAAGAGAGATAGGTAGCATGCTACCCGCTTCGTTTATTTTATTTAGAAATAAACTTAGTTGGAAATGTGAATCAATTAGAATTCGAATTTGGGTCTCGGATACCAACCACCAAGCCCTTTGTCACTTGCTCTAGGGACGGTCAGTAAGCAGAGCCATTTTTGAACCAAGCAATAGGCCCGGTAGTAACCTGCTTGGGCTGCAGCCCACCGCGATTATATTGGCTAAAAAGTACTTTTGGCGCTTTTTTGAGGCCGTTCACTAAAAGTTTTTCAAATGACTTTTTTATTCTAACAAGCAATTGTCAGATGTTTGACAGATAAACGATTCAAAATCATCTTTGAATCCCGAAAAACTAGCGGTAAGTAGCAAAGAAAATAAAGTTTTTGATTACTTTTTCATCTAAACCAAAAGGGAAGCACAAAAATTTGTTCAATAAAAAAAGATAAGAAAAAAAAAAATCTCGATTCGTTTGGTCGAACCAAATCGTGTTCGATTTAATTTGATTTGGTTCTATTGAATTAGCCCAATTTAGTTTTACTAAGTGCTGGACCAAAAATTCACTTTGATTTTGTTTTTGAAATGAAAATTTATTAACAAAAATCAAGGCAAAATTTTGGTACATTGATCATGTTTTTTAAAATGAGAA
>NW_017891424.1:0-18244 GCF_001540865.1 Ananas comosus | reverse complement strand
TCATCTCAATTCCTCTCTCACAAAATATACAACTGTGCACATGGCGAAAAAAAAGAACTATCTCCAAAAGTAGGGTACACCTCTAGCACAGCGACCAGGATAAATAGGGATCTAGCTTGCAACTCCCTTACCTTAATCAGAAGGAGCGAAGGCAGCAGGACTCTACAAAAGAAAGTAACAATAGTGGGCGTGAGAACTACTTAGTGAGACTACTGTAAGATAAGTAGTCCTCAGTGGGTACCGTCACTGACCCCAACGGCTGACCGATTAAGTCTACAAAACAACAGTAAAGCTAGTAGTTAAAAGGAGCAGTAAAGTAAGCTGTAAGAAACTCTATAGCTACTATACCACTATACGACCTCTAGCCATATTATGCTCTATGTGTACATATGCATTACCAACCAAGAAATAGCCATCTCCGACCCAATCCAGTAGGAACTGCCTGTATGGCCCGTCCAGCCTATGCCTAAGCTATACTACGCACCACTCTCGGGGTGGCCGGTCCAAGTAACATGTCCAAACAAGATGGCTCGACATCAACGCAAGAAAGCCAGACTTTGGAGCAACACTTGTGTATGCGAAAACCAAACCGAGTATGCAAGCGTGTCTATGTCAAGCTCAAGTAGGCTCATAGGCTATGATCAATGCAAAAAGTCAATGGGTCAAAGAACCAAAGCTCACGTGCCCTCGGCACAATCTGATGCAATAAAGATAGATCTGGGTCCACCATCAAGGCCAACGGCACCCGATAGTATAGAACAGCTTAAACTCTGCTATAAAATTAGGCTCGACATCTCAGTACAAGCGTAATCTCAACCTACGCAAATCTAAGTATACACCACGCACTATCAACGATGATACCAATGTGAACCCAGCTTCTAAAGGTAAATCTAGTAACTTTTCGAAAAATGAAGTGTGCAGGTTTTATGAGTTTTCTCCTAAGTCAAGTCTCATGTTTAGCATGCATAATCATATAAAATCATTAATTCAATTTCCAAATTCAAATTTCAAATAATAATATGCAAATTCATGAATTCGAGTTACTAACAGGATAATCGATATAAAACTATGCATGCTAAAATCTCTATAACTTAGGAGGAATTTCAAAGAAGTCCTAGAAATCCAACTACAACAAGAACTTGATAGGAGCGCCAAAGAATCAAATCATATCCAACTAATCAATATCAAGCTGAATCCTAGTTTTAGATCCTCCTGCTGTAGGTTATGGGTGCCGAGATCTTGAGTCCAGATCTGCGCATTACCAGCTCCAAGTCTGTAGGTGTCCAACATGGAATGTAGCTCAAATCCTGGGGTTCAAGTCAAGGAAACTTCACCAAACTTACCCCTATAGTGAAGAGGATTGAAGTGAACATAATCCTCAGCTCCCCTACAAAGATCGAGCTCCCAAAACAACCACAAATACTTCCTCTGCAATCTGGATGCAGAAAGGAAAGTCTAAATCATGATCCAAAATTTTAACACTTAAGCACTCCACTCTAATAATTAGAATCTGAGAATTCTCAGTTATAAATCAAGTGGAGAGGAGTCTAAAACCTCCAGAGATGAGTGAAGGATCAAATCAAATCCAGCAATTAGTTCTCCACCAAAATTTAGATTCAAAATTTCAACAATTTCATCAAAAACCTCAAAAACTGCATCTAAAACTCATGTAACTCAAAATCTGAATTAAACTCATCTTCAAATGTAACAAGATGAGTGAGGGAAGCTCCAAAAGCAGTGAGGCGGACCGTGAGGGTCGGGACGGTACGTGAGGACGATAGTAGATAGCCACGTTCTAAATCCGTCTGTTGTTGACACTTACTATCATTCGTGTGGATTAGTAAGTTTGCCTACAACTCACCAAACTCAAATCCCTTTATGTCGAGCCCTCAGCTGCCTCCCGATGGGACCGTCTTCTAGGGAAAACACCATCCCAGTGATGACAACTCCGGAGCTCATCGCTCGAGGGGGAGCTACCACCCTCAAGCCAAGACTTATAGGCAAGTATGATCCAATTCTTAACTATAAGGATTCCAAGTTCAATACATTCCTTAACTATAAGGATGCAATGCTCACATGACCCTTAACTATAAGGTTATTATGTCATAATGTCGACTATCTCATTTTACTTGCATTCTTTAACTTTCATGGTGCCACACTAAGTGTTATTTCTAGCATTCAATACTCATTAATGCCACACTTGTACACTAGCATTCTTGACTCTTTAATGCCACTCAACCATTTATGTAACATGCCGAACTTCTATAATTATGAAGTTGTGGTGCATGTTAGCTTGGAAAGCTGTTAGAATGGTTACGGTGAAGTTCGGAAGCATTCGGGTGCTTCAATACACGTAGAAAACGAAACCCGAAAGGCTATGATGGGCCGTGAACTAAATCCGGCATTAGCGTGGATGAAAAGATGATGAAAACATGTTCGAAAACATGTTTGGAGAGTCTTGGTTCGATTTGAAAGGAATCGGAGGTCGAACGAGCGAAAATGAGTGAAAACGGACCCAAAAGCTGAAAAAGCTAAAAATTTGGCTAAGTCTGGAAGGTGCAGAATTTTTGGACCTTTGGGGACCGGTCTCTCACTGCCTGGGACCTGTCCCAGCACGCGAAAATGCCCAGAATGAGCAGGGGCATTGTGTTAAACATAGAGGGGTGTAGGGGGTTAAGTGCAAATGTGTGTATATGAGTTTATATGTTGGAGAGATGAGGTTTAGCCCTCATTTCTCTCCCTCCAACCCAACATGAGAGCTCTCTTTCTCTCTCTAGATTTCCACTCCCTCTCCCTTTGAGGTGCTCCAATGGTGGAGCCGTGGTGGAGAAAAGAAGCTTGGTGGCTTGTGCAACCTTGCTTGGAGGAAAGCTTCAAGTTTGAGATAAGTACCTAGGTTTTGAGGGTTTTATGGTTTTGATGTTAGGGTTTGGCATTTCCTTCTAGATCTAGCTTCTAGGAGATGTCATGATGAGTTTATTCATGGATTTCTATGGTCTAGGGACCTATTTGGAAAAGATAATAAACCATAGGGGTTAGAAAATGGGATTTTGTAGAGTTGAGATCTAACTTGAGTTTGATCTCTTGTTAACCTAATTGATAGGTCAACGAACGCGTTGGTGCGCTCGATTCGGCGATACGACGAGCGTATGCGAAGATATTGAAGAAACAAGCTAAATTGGTACAGATGGCCGCAGCTCGCGGCGTAGGTGTCTAAAAATCGTGAAAATTGAATCGGGGCTTCTAGGCATTCCTACAAGATGGGGGGTGCTGTCCGAAAACACCGGATCTCTTTCTATATCTATGTCACTTCTTTGAGCATGTTGATAATGTTGTACTCATGCATATAGGGTAATGAGATAAATGTTGATTGTATCAATTATCTGCTTATGAACATTGCAAATATATTGTAAAGCCATGAGAACGAGAAAATGAACAACCCTCTATGTATGTGAAAGTGAGAAAAGACTTGATCCATAGTAAATAAAGGTGACATTGACTCTAGTGACATGATTGGCACCGAGGACATATTGTGCTAGATAAGGTAAAACCTTAAAAGCATTGTGAAATATTGACTATCCTATTAGTGGATATTGTAGCAAGTGTGGCCCTAGATAATGTGACCTTGTCACAATATGAATTGATGTGCTAAGTAGGGTAAGCCCTTATGAGCAATATGAGAATAATGGCAAAAGTGGCTAAGAGCATGATATGCTAGATGAAGTAAAGACCATTCTATGCATTGTGACCATTGTGGCTTAGTAAAGTGACATACATGAATAGGTAAAGACCTATCATCGGTATTGTGGCATCATGGTTAAAGAAAATGACTAAACAAGATTTAGCTTATTGTGGCATCAGGACCATTGTGATATTGGGAAATGGTAGTATATGCATGAATAGGTAAAGACCTTTCATCGGCATTGTGGCATTGAGACTGGTTGGCCATACCTCCTCAAATTGAGGATGGGATCATACTCATACGTATTGGTTCCGGCTTCTGGGAGGTCGCTCCTCCACAAGCGGTGTACTCCAGAGTGTGAAAGCACCACGGGTAAGAGTGCCCGGCGAAGATCCTTCGGGCGGCTGAGCCTTGTGCCTCCCCCGTTAGACGAGATATGTGGACTGTGAATTGAGGTAAACCAGGAGCACCCCGGGTTGATTCGGTAAAGGCCAAAGGAAAGTGAAAAGGACATGCATGCATAATCATCATGTATTTGAATATGAATATCTATCTGTGGATTGCTTTCTTGCAGGCATTGTATTAGAAGTGCATTAGCTGGTTTGTTATCCTTCTTTATTGAAATACATATGCCTGAAATAGACCTAGTGGGCGAATCGGCGCAGTCGGTGGCCGAACCCATTGGGAACTTCTTCTAGTTCTCATCCCACTAACCATGCGGGTTCTAGCGCGAGCGGGGCGATCGGGGATCGTGGCGTGGTTATCGTGCTCTAGGTAGCGTACTACCTTTATGTATATAGAGGCACCCTTGTATATTTCATCTATTATGTCGATGAAGGTAAAATGTAAAATATAAATGTAATAAAATCATGTGAGAGGTGAAAATGTATTAAGTTCATTTGAGAGATGAAATTGTAAAATTGGGATGAATGAATGTAAAGAAATTGTATGAGCTTTGTATTTGATTGAAAGTGATCAAGGTACAATGTATAAAAATGTAATAGTTAGATCGCTTTCACTTCTTAGATGGTTGTTGCATGCTTGCCCTCGTGCAAGCCGTGTATACTTGCATTCTTTATGTTTGAATTGCTATCGTTATACATGTATTGATGGAGCCTTGGGCGGACAGGGGAGGTGCTGTCCGTTCGGCGTCTGTTGACGTGCCCGAACCGACCAAATTGGCGGTCCCGGGGCGTGACAATTTATGTCATAATTTCATTATGTCTCTAATGTCACTACATTCTTGTCACATCTAGGTTCTTGTCATCGTTCATGCATACATAGGGTTTTTTAAGTTCTCAATAGTCCGCAACATTTCATATGCACTAGCATTAAACATTCAACCATCTTATGCCCAACTCACCCTACAATGCATGAAAAAGCTATAGTCACATATGCTCAAAAATGACACTTTAGACATAAAAGGAAATTCAAGGATTTCAAAAAGCACCACCCACCTCGTATGGTTGCTAGGGTGCTACGATTCAAATCTCGTAATTTTTGGACGCCTATGTTAAGTCTTATATGCTGGCAAGTTTCCTGGATTGAGTCGGAGTCTTGAAGGATTCGGAGCATATCATCGAAGAACGAAGAATCCAAGACTTCGGAGAAGGCGGAGATAACTCACGACATGAATCACGATGCTCAGGTAAAGTCTTTACTTCATGTTATGGTGATTCGTACTTAGTATAGGCATTAGAATCATTATTATCAATGTCTAGTTGATTAGAAAGTACTTCGAAACTCTGCGGAACCCGAAACAGTACAAAGTCTGAAAAATGCACTGTGTACCGATACAGCCATTGACCCGTACCGGTACAGCCATCAACATTGGTTTCGTAAATTTACTTTGGCTTCGCAGATTTCTGTTCCGTCATTGTGTACCGGTGACAGCCTCATGTGTACCGGTACACAATGCAAATTTCGGTGAAAACTTTCTAATTCGACTCCAATTGATTCTAAAGTCTATAAATAAGCTATTAGGGCTCTCTAACTTATGAAGTTTCACAAAAATACATGTTTGAGAAACCCTAGAGGCTCGGATTTCATCTAAAACCTATTTTCTTCATAAAGCCTCTTTTAGGTCAAATCGAGAGATTGTAATTTGATATCAATATGTCGATTTGATCTTCGCTTCTCTTGGAGATCTATTTCCTGGTTTTCATCGATACTCTAAGCGAAGGATGACCATAATCATGATATTCTTCATGACGGCGTCGTGGATTCGGCGTGATTGACGGCGGTTCGTGGATTCGGATCGTGAGCTTCGTGGATTCGGAGTGGAGGCGTTTCGTGGATTCGGACGTGAGGGCGTAGGGGATTGCGCGAGATTCATAGGAGGTTAAGAAAGGTTGAGTCCGTGGAGTCGGTAATCACCTTGTAATCTTTTCTCTTAGTNCGTGGATTCGGCGTGATTGACGGCGGTTCGTGGATTCGGATCGTGAGCTTCGTGGATTCGGAGTGGAGGCGTTTCGTGGATTCGGACGTGAGGGCGTAGGGGATTGCGCGAGATTCATAGGAGGTTAAGAAAGGTTGAGTCCGTGGAGTCGGTAATCACCTTGTAATCTTTTCTCTTAGTAAATTATTTTTTGGCGTGTTGATCCCGTGGGTTTTTCTCCAAGTTGGAGTTTTCCTACGTAAATCTCGGTGTGATTTTTATTTTTCGCATTTATTTTTATCGCATTGAGATTTGTGGTTTTTGGCTATTACACCTATTCACCCCCCTCTAGATGTTAGATACAATCTAGATAGATCCTTGGGCTCCTCAAAACTTTCAATTGGTATTAGAGCGGGATCTAGATATATTGGTATCTAATGGCCGAAAGCGGTAACATTAATCGACCACCACTCTTCGATGGCACGAATTATACCTATTGGAAAGTTCGCATGAGAGCTTTTCTAATCGCAATCGATGAGCGGGTGTGGAAAGCTATAGAATTCGGTTGGAAGCATCCCACCGAAGTCGTCGATAATGCTATCGTTCCTAAACCACAGAACAAGTGGACAAAAAATGAAAACGAGTCATATTCGTTTAACGGTAAAGGAATTAATGCTTTATTCAATGCTTTATCGCAAACGAAGTTTACTCGTGTTTCGGCATGTGAAACCGCAAAGAAAATTTGGGATACTCTACAAGTTACGCATGAAGGAACAAGCTTAGTAAAGGTTCAAAAATTACAAATGCTAACAAGCAAATTTGATTCGATTTTTATGGAAGAAAACGAGACCTTTACCGAGTACTACACGCGTCTACAAGACGTAGTCAATACATGCGCTAACTTGGGAGAGAAAATTTCGAATGCAAAGGTTGTTAGAAAGATTCTTCGAACTCTTCCGTAACACTTTCGGGCAAAGGTTGCCGTGATCGAAACTGTTAAGCATCCGGACGAGATGAAAATCGAAGAGTTAGTAAGCGCTTTACAAACGTATGAGATGACTTTTCCTACTAATCAATCTTCTTCCAAGTCTTCTTCTAAAAGTACAGGGGTTGCACTCAAATAAACAAAGAGAGAAGATGACTACTCGGATTCCGACGAAGAGATCTCAATTGCGGACTTTGAACAACAACTTGCACTCCTCACGAAGAAGTTCCGACGGAATTTCCGAAAGAAGAACAATTCGGACAAGGCTTCATCTTCGAAGCATAAATCTTTTTCTAAGCAATCTTCAAGTTCTAAATTTAAGGATAAAAAACGTGCAAAGTCTTCAAAAGAAAAAGATGAATTTGAAGGTGAAATTCAATGCTACAAATGCAAAGGCTACGGCCATATTGCAACAGATTGTCCTTCTAAGAAGACTTATAGACAAAAGGCTTTGCAAGTAAAAACTTGGGATGATTCTTCTTCTAGTGAATCATCTTCAAGTGACGAAGAAAAGAGTGATTACATTGCTTTATTTACTAACACTTCTCTACCTTCGTCTAACGTTGTTTGTTTATCCTCACTTGTTTCTAATTCCAATATTTCTCTCTCTTCGCATGGGTCTTTGAGCGACAATAGTGAAAGTGAGGAGGAATCATACGACGAGGATATAGCGGAAGAATACAACCAACTTCTTATTGATTCGAAAAAGATGACCAAGCTCAATAAGAAGTTGAGGCGTCGGTTATTGGACATTGAAGAGGAGAACAAAAATTTGAAGACCACGAATAAAGCTCTTGAGGAGGAAAGGGAAGCAATATTGAAAAACAATTCGATCCTCCAAAAGAAGCTAGAGGAAGAGGAATTAACGGTCAAATCATCTAAAGACAAGATTGGATTTTTGGAGCATCAATTTCAGGAAATTCATGCATCCAATCAAGTCTTAACCAGTCAAGTTTGTCAACTCAAATCCGATCTTCAAAAAGTTTCTCCTGGATCAAAGAAACTAGATCATATGTGTAATATACCGAACTTCTAAATTCACGAAGTTACGATGTAAGTTAGCTTAGAAAGCCATTGGAATCGTCCCGGCGATGTTCGGGAGCATTCGGGTGCTTCAGTGTGCATAGGGCGCGAAAACGGAGCCAAAAGGCTATGTTGGACCGTGAGTTAAATCCGGCATTAGCGTGGATGAAAAGATGATGAAAACATGCTTGAAAACATGTTTGGAGAGTCTCGGTTCGATTTGAAATGAATCGGATGTCAAACGAGCGAAAACGAGTGAAAACGGAGCGAAAACGGTGAAAAAGCTGAAAATTTGGCTAAGTCCTTGAAGGCTGATTTCTGGACCTTCGGGGACCGGTCTCTCAGTCAAGGACCGGTCTCTCAGGGACCGGTCTCTCATCGCAAGGACCGGTCCCCGAACCCCGAATCGGGCTGTTGCGAGAGAAGCATTGTTGAGGGACTTATTGGCATTTTGTGAATGGGTTATGAGTAAAGAGAGGATTAGAACCTCTCTCTCTCCCTCTCCCTCTCCCTCACCGTATCACACCAAGCCTCCTCTCTCTCTCTCTAGAAAGGAAAGGAGAAGAGAAGAAGAAGAAGAGAAAGAAGAAGAAGAAAGGGGTAAAGAAGGTGAAGCAAGTGGAGAGCTTCCCTCCATCATCTTCTTCTTCACCTTGGAGCAAACCTAGAGAGGTAAGCTTCTTGAAGCTTTAATGGTAGATCTTTAGGGTTAAGTTCTTATACTCTAAAGATGATTTTGATGGAATCCTAGCATGCTAAATAGATGAACCATGCTTAATTCATGAGACGAAATGGAGGATTTTGCTATAGTAGCATCTAGGGCTCCAAAAAGGGGTTTTTTGTAAATAGTTGAGTTTGATCTCAATTAACCCTATATAAACCTAATTGGGGGTATAACGAACGCGTTGGTGCGCTCGGTTCGACAATCCGACGAGTGTACGCAAAGTTATTGACGAAACAATCTATTTTGGTATAGATAGCCGCAGCACGCGGGATAAGCCTCCAAAAATCATGAAAATGGATCAGGAGCATCGTGGTGTCGGGGAATAAACTCCCGAACAGACGGATCGCGAATTGGTGGCCGTTCGGGTGGTCGCGCAAGAGTTCGGGCCAAACCGGGTCACGGGTGCCGCGGGCGGCCGATTGCAAGTGTCGACAAGCAATCGAAAAGCGTGTTGAGGTGGGTTGTGCTCACCGAAGCGATTAGGTCGCTTTCCATGCCAAAGTGTAGTATGTTTACTATTGATGCATGATAAAGTATGCTATTTGAGAATGCATGATAAAGATAGATGCCAAATGAATGCATGAGTTGATGTTAATTTACATGTACATATTATAGAAATGCTAAATAGATGTCAAATGAAAGTATGAGATTTGTACTAACCGAGAATGCATGTAGTAAATGTCAACGAATGCATAAAATGCTAAGTAATGACTACCAATGGATGACAAAATATATGCATGTTGAATATAGATCGAGCGGCATTCGAAATGGTAAAGTGGACACTAGAGTTAGTGTGAGACAAGGCAAAGCAATGTGATGTAAAGAATAATGATAATGGCTAAAGATAATGTAAAACAATATGATGATAATAATGTAATGTTGCATGATGTGAGTACACGTGCTTATTAGAATGATTAAGAATCTAAATAATCTATGTGTATGCATGAGATGTAATGTGAGAACCTAATGATAATGGCTTGAGACAAGGCAAAGCAATGTGATGTAAAGAATAATGATAATGGCTAGAAGCGATGTAAAGTAATGTGGCATAAAGAACAAGCAAAGTGTAAAGAACAATGATAATTGCTAGAGTTAGCAACCAATGTGACATGAAGCACACTAGAGTTAGTGTGTGGCAACAAAAGAACAAGTGTGGTATCAAGAATGACAATTACTAGAGTAATTGACAAGTGGGGTGTAAAGAACAATGATTGCTAGAGTTAGCAACTAATGTGATGTAAAGAACACTAAAGTTAATGTAAAGCCATGATTCAACTACAAATCCTTTGAGTTAAGGATATGATCATACTTGCTATGAGTTTCGTGCTCGAGGGCGGTCGCTCCCCCTCGGGCGATGCGCTCCGGAGTTATGCATCACGGGTTGGAGTAAACCCGAAGGACGGTCCTAGCTGGTGAGTTCCTGCGATGATGGACTTAATGTGAAGCAAGTTAATGTGGCGAAACCCCCGGGTTAGCCGTGAGATTAAAGAACAAAGAACAAAAAGGAATCATGAATTGGAAAGTGGATCTTGTATTCATTATAAATTGACTCAAGACCGAGTCGAGTGGCATAGTTGGCTAGGGTAAAGGTAACCCTGTGAAAGAATAACAGTTGAGAAAGAATGACAATTGAGAAACGTTTGTTAATGTTATAAAGAATGGCAAATGTGTATAATGCGCCTAAGGTGCGAGTGCCCTTAGCAAAGAATAAAGAATAAAGAATAAAGAATAAAGAATAAAGAATAAAGAATGGCTAATGATAAAGAATTGCATATTCTAAAGGAAGGCTAATTGTAAAGAATGACTAAGAGTTGCATAATTTGCATATTTGTAGGGCATGAACATGTATTGCATGATGTTATATGTATATATCTGTTGGACTAACATATTGCAGTGCCTCCTTTGGACCTGGTGGGTTGAGCTCTTTCCTTGGGTGGCTGTACCCACTGACGACTATGGACAATAGTCTCACCCCCGTGTTGTTGTTTTTGGGGGTACAGGTTCACACGCGAACGGCGCGGCGGCGCGAGGAAAGGGCGTAGCTCTGTAGTTAGCGCCCTACCACAAAGACCAGATAGCAGCACCCTGAGTCGGCTTTTTAGGGGTATAAGAAAAGAAAAGAAAAGAATCGATGTTGTAATATTATGTTTAGAAATCGATTGTATATTTGGAAGTTGAGGATCAATGTAATGAAAAATGCGATGTAAAATGATGAGATGAATGATTGTAATAACATAGGATGTGTTATGTTGTTTGATACCTTTCTTATGCAATCGTTGTTGAAAAATTATTCCTGTTTGGAACCTCTCGTACTTGTATTGATTGCGACGCCTTGAACGTACAGGGGAGACTCTGTCCGTGTGCAGAGAAAACCCTGTCCGTTTGGCGGTCTGTTGGCGTGCCCGAATCCGACCAAAGAGGCGGGCTCGGGGCGTGACAATATGGATTGGGTTAAACGAACAAGCTTGGTCTTGGATATAAAAGGACATATGTTGAGAAGGATCAAACGGCGACATCTAAAGTCTCAACAACTTTAAAGGAAAAAGTATGTCATCAATGTGGAAACAAAGGACACATCAAAAAGAGTTGCCCAGTAAAAATAAAGAAGAATCATTCGGCAACTTCTAAAGCTCAATCGGCACAATCTACGACTCGACATCCCCCACGGAATCAAAAGCAAAATCATTTAAGTCAAACACCTCTAGGTAACCGGTTTTCTAATGCACAATGTTATGTTCGACCGAACCCAAAAGCAAACCGAATTTCTAGGCCTCAACGACAAGTTCAACCGAAGTCTCAAGCAACGAAACGATCAATGGTTGATCAAAAATCAAAGCAAACGGCACTTAACATCAACAAGACAAGACAACGCAAAATCCGACAAGTTTGGATTCGGAAAGGTGATATCTTTCCTTGTTCTACGTATTAGTTTGTTTTTGATTTTTTTATGTAAATGCTTTGATTGGTGCTTGTTGCATATTTTTATTCATTGCATTACATATTTAGACGATTTTTGGTGCTTGAATTTTATTTGTTTCTGAGGAAAGATGTTTGGGAGTTTAAAATTTTTCTTTGAGGAAGGAGACGATTGAAAATATTTACTTTGGGGAGATTAGAATTTTTTTCAAAGTGTTTCAACTGGAATTCATCTTAAATTAACTTCATATTAATTATCGGTTTCACTCCACTGTTTATTATTTTGACGATAATTTAATATATGATTTCTTAATACATATATTCATAAAAATTTTGAAATCAAATTTGATCTTTTGGTAATTAATCTATCTCGGTTGTGAGTATTGAATATGATGGATGGATATTCACTAATCGACTAAAATTTTGTCAAAATTACTTTCAATTGTGAGATTGTCTAATTAAGGAGGAGTTTTGATGTATTTAAAAAAAAAAAAGAAAAACTCCTATGTTTAAAAGATGTAGAAAGAGTTACATCCAAAAGGAGTGTGAAAACTACCACCACATGTAGGAAAGAGCTACAACCCCGGTCGTCCGGCAAGTATGTGAAGCTACCACATGAAGATTGAATTGAATAACCGAAAAGGTTGAAAAAAATTGAATATTTTAGAATTTTCGGAGTTATAAGGTGTTAGTTTGAAAAAGATTCTCAAAGAGCCACCCCCGGTATCATATTAGTTAAATCACTATTTTGAACGGATTGCGACAAATTGGTGTCAATTTTGCCGAATTTCTAAAAAATTATTTTTCGTGAACCGTTACATCTTGATGATTTTGAAACTTGAGGTCATTTTTTATAATGAAATTTTGGTGTTTCAATGTATTTTGAAATCTTATAATATTTTATTTTCATTATAATAATTTTTGGAATAAAATTCTTAATTTATATAAAATTAATTTAAGTTAAATAGATTTTTAATGCAAATTTTTTGAAATCTGGGGCTGTGTATCGGTACACAAACCCGTGTGCCGATACGATTACTGGAGGAGCGGCTTATATAACCGGTTATAGGGTTTTATTCTTCCAAAATTCAAAACCAAATCTCTTTCTCTCAGCTTCTACGACTCCCTGGGATCCTCCTCCTCCAGATCCACGAAGTTCCCCCTTAAATCTGTAAGTCTTTTGTTGGGATTTCATGATTTCATCACATTTTTGCATTTTTTCGAAAAAATTCTGAGTTCATGCTCAGATCTCTGTTTTTAATCGTTTTTTATGCAATTTTTTGCTGTAGATTAGTGTTTATGGATATTATCTTGCTTCTAAGTCACTTCAATCGTGTCAAAACGTATTATTTTTCGCTGATTTGTGATCTAGATATCGATATGCTTGGAATTTCGGGATTTGTGTTGAAATATCAATTTTCGATGAAATTTTTTGCATGAATTAGTTTGAAATAGCATTAGTATGCATTCTAAGAATATTAGATATTTTTCTGCTATTTTTACAAATTTTTCAAAAAATTGTGTTCATATATGCTCTTAATGTGTAGGAAAATGGCGTTTTTCCTCGTGTTGACATTGCTGGTGCTTATGGCCGCTGGGAGCGGTCGTGGGCATGGTAGGGGTCATCGAGGGGCCTCTAAGAGGACATATACTACTGCTGAGGCATCTAGTTCTGATCCAGATTATCAGGCTAGTTCTCCCGAGGAAGCGGAAGAACCTATTGCTCGTCCTGACAAAGGAAAGGGTGTAGCTAGAGAGTCCTCACGAGGTGGTTCTCATGCTCGTGAGGGTCGTTCAAAATAGGCCACAGATGTTCCCCCAGAGTGGCGAAGGATGTTCATGAGCACGTCATGTATTGCAGAGCGTTATGTCAACTTCAATGATCTTATACATGACGTTCCTGACTTCAGGCGGCTACTTCAGCGAGTTTCTATTGACCCAGTTGGTCGGTTTCCTGCTCGCGCTCTATTTTGTGTGGAACTCATTCGTGAGTTCTATATGAACGGGAAGGTACTCGCAGAGGATGAGGAGACCGAGACTTTTCTATTTGAGACATTCGTGCGTCAGCAGAAGGTTCTTGTTACCCCACATACTATTGGAGAGCTTTTGGGGATAAATATGGATACTACTGGTCTTCTCTATACATCAAGGAAATTTCAATCTTCATCCCACTGGGATATAGTTGTAGAAGCTATCTGCAAGGCTGGAGTGCAAACTAATCGTGCTTATGTGGAGTCCAAGGACTTGCGACCGGAGTATCATCTACTGTCCTTGGTCTTGAGCTACAATGTGCAACCAACGATTGGAACAAAGAGGATTCGTTGGGATCGTTTGGTTCTGCTATATCTACTTGGTCACCCGGAGCAAGCATATGGTTTGAACATCAACATCTCTTTTCTGATGTGGTAGCGGATGGTTCATGTCATTCAGGCTTCTGCCCGACGGGATCTACTTCCATTTTCTCTATTGATCACGCGGATTCTGCAGGAGAATGGAGTAGATGTTTCTTGCGAGAAATATGATTTCGGCCTTGGTCCAATCGATGCTGTTATCTGGGCCAAGTCGGTTAGAACGCTAAAGACTTTTCAGCAAACGAAAGGACCATCGCGAGCAGCTTCTAGCCCGGCACCTCCACCTCGAGCAGAGCGTGAGGGATCTTTCGGTTCAGGGGGAGTGATTACTGTAGAATCACTTCACCATGAGGTGCGATCTTTAAAGAAGAAAGTGGTAGATCTTGCTAGGAAGGTGGAAGTAGGCATGAAGAGGATGATGGAAAAATTGGGATGTAGGCATGATGATATTTTTCCTACTTAGCCTGCCTACACGAGATCTACTTCGCGACATCCTCTTATTCCTCCATCTACTAGAGCTTCGGATGCGGGAGGTTCTGGAGCTGGAGCTGGAGCTGATGATGATGATGACGAGGATACGGAGTGATTCCTTCCTCGAGCTTAGTCTGTTTACTTCACTGTGTTTGCTTTGTAGGTTGATGTTTTAGTTTAGCTTGGTTGGTTTATCTTACCTTTGCTTGTTTTTGTTTTTGCTTTCGGCCTGTAACTATGACTTGACTACTCTTTTACTTCTTAGTGTGTTTCCTATCTATATGCTTTCTTTTGGCAATTTTTGACAAAAATGGGCAGATCATAAGAAGAACAGGTATTGATCAAAGCATAGGATGGAGAGGATGATGAACAAAGGGGGAGAAGGATCGAGTATAATAAGAACATTGAAAGAACATTGAATTGAATGTAAGATTTCTATATCTTTTTGGTTGATCTGTTTTGCAGGACATCAAGACTTCAAGACTCCTAGTTGCGTCTAAGTCATAGAGTCTGTTTTAGGAGTTTTGATGCACTTTTGCGTTTCATATTGTATTTGGATCACATGCGAGGGGTTCAATGTTTTGGAGATGACAATTGAACTTTGTTTTTCTTTAAGATGTAATTGTGAGTTTTGTCACGAAATTGCCAAAGGGGGAGATTATTAAGTCTTGTATGTTGGCAAGTTTCATGGATTGAGTCGGAGTTGAAAGTTTTGAGGAGCCCAAGGATCTATCTAGATTGTATCTATCACCTAGAGGGGGGTGAATAGGTGAACGGCCAAAAACCACAAATCTTGATGCAATAAAAATAAATGCGGAAAATAAAAAGCACACCGAGATTTACGNAACCACAAATCTCGATGCAATAAAAATAAATGCGGAAAATAAAAAGCACACCGAGATTTACGTGGGAAAACTCCAACTTGGAGAAAAACCCACGGGACCAACACGCGAAAAAATAATTCACTAAGAGAAAAGATTACAAGGTAATTACCGACTCCACGGACTCAACCTCTCTTAACCTCCTATGAATCTTCGCGCTACCCTCCGGGTTGTCCACGCCCTCACGTTCGAGTCCACGAACGCCTTCACTTCGAATCCACGAAGCTCCACTCACGCCGAATCCACGACGCCACTCAAATCCACGAGCCAACGATCCGAATCCACGAACCGCCTTTGTTCACGCCGAATTCACGACGCCGTTCATGAAGAGTATCATGATTATGGTAATCCTTCGCTTAGGAGTATCGTAGAAAACCAGGGAAGGAAACTCCAAGCGAAGCGGAGATCAAATCGACATATAGATATGAAATTTCAATATATCGATTTGACCTAAAAGAGGCTTTTTGTAGAAAATAGGTTTTTGATGAAATCCGAGCCTCTAGGGTTTCTCAAACATGTATTTTCGTGATGCTTGATATGTTAGAGAAGCCCAATAGCTTATTTATAGACTTTAGAATCAATTGGAGTCGGATTAGAAAGTTTTCACAATTTTACACTGTGTACCGGTACACTTTAAGCTGTCACCGGTTACACGATGACGGAACGAAAAACCTGACGAAACAGTGAAACCGGTTACATGTCGATGGCTGTACCGGTACACATTCTGTAACCGGTAACACGTTGATGGTTGTACCTCTACACAGTTTGTAACCGGCAACACTTTCAATGTGTACCCGTACACAGTTTGTAACCGGTAACACTTTCAATGTGTACCCGTACACAGTGTGTAACCGGTAACACTTTCAATGTGTACCCGTACACAGTGTAGTTTTCAGATTTTTTTCACGTTTCGGTTTTCGCAAAGTTCCAATACACTTTCTAATCCACTAAACTTTGATTATATGATTCTAATGCCTATAATTAAGTATGAATCACCATAACATGAATTAAAACTTTACCTGGACATCGTGATTCACATCGTGAGTTATTTTCCAACTTCTTCGAAAACTTGAATTCTTCGATCTTCGACGATAGCACCGATTCTTCAAGACTTCGACTCACTTCACGAAAGACTCCAACTCACTTCACGAAACTTGCCAACACACAATACTTAACAATCTCCCCCTTTGGCAATTTCGTGACAAAACTCACACAAACTCAAAAATTACAATTTAAAGAAAAAACAGAGTTCAATGTCATCAGGAAAACATCGAACCCCTCGCATGTAGTCCAAATACAATTCGAAACTCAAAAGTACATCATAAACTCCTAAAACAGACTCTATGACTTAGACGCAACTAGGAGTCTTGAAGTCTTGATTTCCTGCAAAACAATTTATCCAAAAACACTGTAGAACCTTAACAACATTAGATTCTTATACCTTCTCCACCTTTGTTCTCGATGATCACGTCTCCCCCTTTGTTCTTGAATTCATCCTCTTCTCCTTTGATTTCATTCCTTCTTCTCATTTGTTCTCAATCAACACTTGTTCATCTATACTCTCCCCCATTTTGTCAAAAATTGCCAAAGACAAAGCATATAAAGAGAAAACTTACTAGAAAGCATAAGAGAAGTTATGTCATAGTCATAGGCTTAAAAGAGAATGAAAGACAAGCAAAGCACACATCATTTGATTCGTTGCAACACTCGAGATTGACGTGCCTAAACTTGCCAAGAGGCTATATAATGCGGCCTTCCGATGATCCTCAAAATATATTAATTTCATAAAAATTAAAAATTATACTCCAAAAATTATTATGATGAAGATAAAATATTATAGGATTTCAAAATGCATCGAATCATCAAAATTATGTTGTCAAAAATAATCTAATGATTCAAAACCATCAAGATGTAACGGTTCATGAAAAATGATTTTTAGAAATTCAACCAAATTGACCTCAATTTGTCGCAAATCATTCAAAATAGAGATTTAACTAATATGATACCAGGGGTGGCTCTTTGAGCATCTTTTTCAAACTAGCACCTTATTACTCCGAAAATTCTAAATTATTCAATTTTTTTCAACCTTTTTTCGGTTAATTAATTTAATCTTCATGTGGTAGCTTCACACACTTGCCGGACGACCGGGGTGGTAGCTCTTTCCTACATGTGGTGGTAGTTTTCACACTCCTTTTGGATGTAACTCTTTCCACATTTTTTTAAACATAGGAGTTTTCTCCCTTTTTTTTTTAATAATTTCAAACTCCCTCTAAATTAGACAATCTCACAATTGAAAATATTTTGACAAATTTTAATCTATTGGCGAATATCCATCTATCATATTCAACACACACAACCGTGCCAACACACAATACTTAACAGGAGTCTTGAAGGTTTCGGAGCATATCGTCGAAGAACGAAGAATCTAAGACTTCGGAGAAGGCAGAGATAACTCACGATATGAATCACGATGCTCAGGTAAAGTCTTTACTTCATGTTATGGTGATTCGTACTTAGTATAGGCATTAGAATCATTATTATCAATATCTAGTTGATTAGAAAGTACTTCAAAACTCTGCAGAACCCGAAACAGTGCAAAGTCTTAAAAATGCACTGTGTACCGGTACAGCCATTGACCCGTACCGGTACAGCCATCGACATTGGTTTCGTAAATTTACTTTGGCTTCGCAGATTTCTGTTCCGTCATCGTGTACCGGTGACAGCCTCATGTGTACCGGTACATAATGCAAATTTCAGTGAAAAATTTCTAATCCGACTTCAATTGATTCTAAAGTCTATAAATAAGCTATTAGGGTTCTCTAACTTATGAAGTA
>NW_017891423.1:2500-18250 GCF_001540865.1 Ananas comosus | reverse complement strand
CTTTGAAGGAGATAGCACGGAAAATAGTGGACCGATTAGTCCTTTCGTCCTTCCAATTCCTCGACGAGTGAGCGCTCCAAGTGGTCCGGTCAGGAGGGTAGCTGACCACCCATCGGCTATTCAAAGTGGATACTACAATGGAGCTTACGTCTTTCCCCGGGCACGCATCTAATTATTTCTTCTGTTCTAAATAAAGGCCCAATCTTGGTGATGAAGTGGAGGACCCTAACAAAAATAAGGCGGTAACGCAATTCTTCTATCTGGGGGCATACTAGCCCGACTCCTTTGCGGAATGAGGGAATCTCCTCTTATCTTGTAATGTCTTTTGAAGGGGGCCTACTTACGTTAGGGGCCAGGCCTCTCCACTGGAACCTACTCTTTTTTGAAGGCATAGATTCTTTCTCGATTTATTGAGAACTTTCAGCCAGAGGAAAACCATCAGAAGCCCGAACAAGCAAGACGAGGAAGCGAGTGAAAAGGAAGGATAGGGAGAGGAAGATGACTATCTAAGATAGTCCTTTAGGTCCGTGTAAGGCGAGTGGAAGGAAGTGACTCGACCGATAGGTTTAGGGAGTCAGGCAGGTCTGGAGGTAGTGCCTCCAAAGAGGTATTTTAATTAACTGCACCATTCAAGATCAATGCTTGCATTCAGGGGATAGATGGGCGAGAGATGGACGAAACCTCTTGAAAGTTGAACTGATTCTTATTCTTATCTGGTTGTTCTAAGCCTGCCTACTTTTGATGACATGAGATTCAAGACCCCCCTAAAAAAAGTAAAGGCAGCTGATCCCGATTTCCTTGATCCTTCATCTGGCTGGACTCTCGATAGAGTAAGCTGGATGTGCTATTCGATCTTGTAACCCACGAAAGCTCGAGAAAGAAAATGTCCTCTCAAGGCGGATCTTTCAACCGCCTCCTTGAAAGCCGAGGCCTGAATCACCTGGCATTCCTCTAGTTAACCTGTCGCGGGGTAGGGAGGTCCCTGACGTTCAGAACCTTTCTCCCAAAGCCTTCCCTGATTCTACTTTTGGCAGGCCATGGTGCGGATAAAAGCTTGTGGGTTCTCTCCTGCTTATTCATTAGGGCGAGTGAATGTCAAGGAGGGGATCATAGTTTTTCAACTCATCTGGAATGTCACGGAGCAGCTTCGTGGTCCTGTTCCGGTCCCAGATGCAGTCCCGTCATCAGTAGCTAAAACCAAGGTGGGCCCTTCCCCATCAGTCCCCGGAAGTTGTATCTTATCGAGTGGACTTATCAGCATCACGCTTAAAAATATGGTGTCCAACTCTGCCCGTGACTCGCATTGGCAACTTTATCCCGCCTGATGGGCATACCGCACCTCAGTCCGCACTCCCACAGGGGCAAGGCCATATTTCATTGGTCCCTGGTGGCGAAGCCATTGTGCCTTTTTCACTTATCTAAAAATTTCATTATTCGCTGGCATCTTCAGACTGATGGTATCCCTCACGATTGGTCTTACATGTTCGCTACCGGCGAGCTCTATATGTCCGAGAGTGAGTAGAAGCCCACGGAGCGGTTCGGGTGAATTTCTTTTTTGAGGATAGTATGTTATTCATTCTCCCTGCTTGTCCTTTCGGGGTGTTTTCTCCGGGGCTTGATATTAGAGTTGAAATATCCAGCTGGGGCAGGCGAGATGACTTTGGGCTCTGAATTGAAGGATTGATACCTGCGCAGACATCCATCGCCCCGAATGAGACAGATTTCTTCTGGAAGGAGGGACGGATCATTTGCTTTAGATAGAGATTGATGTCGGCCCTTTAGCTTCAACTCACAATGGGAAGGAAAGCTTCGGGATCAGGGGCTGAGAGATGAGAATAAGTGCAGGGCTCGAGAAATTCGAGGCCTTACTCTCCTTGCTCATCATCTGGGCTTGGAACTCCGACAGCTGGAGGATAGAATTCGTCTGGCTGATCGACGTTCTGATTATAATGCCCTACAGCGTCTTATCTGTAGCTGGGGGCAAGTCTTTGATCACCGAGCAATTATCACTCGTATACTCACGATACTCCGAGAGTCTACTCCATGCATCCGACGGCAACGTCAAGACCTACCATGGCCTGCTCCGGAGTTACGGCAGGCTATTCTGAGAAGATACTGGGCCCCCCGACAATGTCAAGGCCCTGTCAATCCACAAGATTATATCATCCATCTTCCCCGTCCAAGGACACGTGTGGCCTACGCTGGGGGCAATACAGTTATTATTACTCACCCAAGGGGTTTACCACCGACCTCAAGGGTGACAAATTTGGTTGTGGAGTCTAATCATTACATCTCTGTCGGAGAAGGGACTCCATCAACTGAAAAGAAATTGGAAGCTTGACCTCGGTAGGAGCCTGCACCTCACTCGAGGTCGATTCGAGTTATAATGAATTGAACATCAAGGCGAGAGGAAGAAGATGAAAACGGGATTTCTCTCATCGCAATTCAAGATTTAAACCCGCCGGGGGCAAAACTGTCCACAACCCGGAGGTGAGAAATAATCAACCTTCGGTTTTCAATCGGCCGAAGAGAAGATTGATGGGGACTACCATTCAGGTCCTCAATGATGCTTCGTCATCGTCGTCTAAATTTTATTCTAAGGCTCAGCATCAACAGCCTTGGAAATCCGTTTCACCTTCCACAAAAACTCGACGGCATAATGCTCGAAGAGCACAGATGAGAATCCAGCTCTTGGCGTATTCGATGCAGTCCTTGGTCATTTTCGGCCAAAAGTATCCCATGACCTTGAGCCTGTGGTACATTTTGGGCCCGGATTGGTGCGCTCCGCAGACCCCAGAATGTACTTCTTCCATAGCTTTCCGTGCCTCTTGCCCCGACAGACAACGGAGCCAAGTCTGCTCGTAGGATTTCCTGTAAAGGATGTCGTTGTGTAAAAGATACAGCGGTAGCCGCCTCCGCAGCTCGATCCTCTTAGCTGGACCATCAGGGAGCCTGCCGTGTTTTAAATATTCAATGAAGGGAAGTCTCCAATCTGGATGTTCAACAGGTGAACATTCTGCTTGGGTAGCTTGAAGTTGATCGGAGACGATGTCAAGCATGGGCGGGAGGAGGAGTCTTTGCTCGACTCGGACATCCGCCTCGCCTTCGGAGGGTAAGGTAAGAGCTGCAGCTAACTTTGCCAGCGCGTCAGCCTCAGCATTTCGTCGCCTTGGCACATGATGAACCTCAATGAATGCGAACCTCTCCATAAGTTTGAGGACTAAGGCGTGATAGGGCACTAGCTCAGGCTTCCGAAGTAATGCCTTGAATCTGTCGAATGACGAGCTGAGAATCCCCATAGGCGTACAAATAGAAGATGCCCATGTCCAGGGCCGTAATCAAACCAAAGATGAGTGCCTCGTACTCAGCTTCCTTGTTCGAACAGTCTGGCTTGAGTATTGAGAAGGAGTGATAGACGACTCCTTTCGCGGGCGTAACAAATACAACTCTGTCCCCAGCTTTACGCCTAGGAGGGTCACCATTGATAGCAGGTAGTGTGCGGGATGCACCATCAAAATACATCTCCCAGTGTGGGCCGATGCTTTCGGTCAACATCACCTCTTCATCAGGTAGATTGGTGATTAATGGAGAGTCGTCGGGGAGAGGGTGAGCAGCTAGGAAATCGGCCAGTGCTTGCCCTTTGATGGCCTTCTGAGGCACGTAGGTGATGTCGAACTCCATCATCAATACTGCCCACTTGCCAATCCCCAGAAGAAAGAAGAAAGCGCCTCTTGAAAGCATTCTTTGAAAGCCTCAATTCCTCTCTCACTCACGATGAAAGCTAAGAGCTTGCTCGAAGACAGCCCAAGACGGGGATTTGACCTCTTCTTGTTGAATTGATTCAGATAGACTCCAAAAATCGCAAGATCATGTCGAGAAAGTAGAAAAGCCACAGGCTCTCGTTCATCTTACCAGTCATATATATATATATATATATATATGTTGTAATATTGTAGACACCAGACGAAGCAGTGGTTTATTTTCATTTTGACAATCAATATATTTCTTAAATCAATCTGTTTATGAGAAAAGGTCAAGAGACTTTGATTTTCGTTTCAACAATTATGATCATACGAGTTTATTTTCTGTTACGATGGATCGACGAAACAATAGCAAGTCCAATAGCTGCTTCAGCAGCTGCAATGGCTATAACAAAGATTGAGAAAATGTCTCCTTTTAATTGGCGACTATCAAATATATCAGAAAATGTTACAAGATTGATATTAACCGAATTTAGTATAAGCTCAAGACACATAACCGCTCTAACCATGTTTCGACTTGTGATCAATCCATAGATACCGATAGAAAATAAATAAACACTCAAAAAAAGGACATGCTCAAACATCATTGACTAACTCCTTATCAATCTCGATTCATTTCAATATGAACAACAATTCAACCGATTCAATTGATTAGAATAGAACAATTACACAACAAAAGAAGATATTTACGGTAGATAGATTTAACTAAAAATTTCTATTTATTTATTTAGAATTTAGTTAGAATTCTAAGAATTGAGAATCATTATTAAGTTAAGTATTTTTATTGCTTATTGTCGAGCCATACTAATTGCACCTATCAAGGAAACTAAAAGAATTATAGAAATGAGTTCAAACGGAAGATAAAAATCTGTTGATAAATGAATCCCAATTTGTTGAACGTTATTTATTAGGTCCTGTTCCATAATCTGGTTTGATCTTGCAGTCCAAATAATTCCGTACCATGACGTATCTGGGATAGTAGTAATTAGTGAAAAAAGAATAGTTGTACAAACCATCGAAGTGACCCCATCTCCAATGGTCCAAAAATAGGAATTATTGGAATATTCTGAACCATTCATGAACATTACAGCAAATATGATCAAGACATTTATGGCTCCCACATAAATAAGGAGCTGTGCGGCAGCTACAAAATAGGAGTTCGATGAAATATAGAATAAGGATATACAAAAAAGAACAAATCCCAACGAAAAGGCAGAATAAATTGGATTGGTAAATAATACTACCCCCAGACCCCCTAATACAAGAATTGACCCCTCAACAAGAATATCATGTATTGGTCCAGGTAAATCCATTATGTATAAAATACAAAATAAATAACTTTAACTATTTCATGACCTTACTTTAACTTTACTAAATAAATGGTCCAGGAAAGGAAAAGGGGTTACCCTATTTTTTTTTCTTGTATATAATATTGTATATGATACATTTATAATTGAATTGAATTTGAATATGGATTAATGTAGATATAGATATAATTATCGGGCCAATCCTACTTTATTTATATTTATCCGAAAGAAAAAAAAAAGAAAAGAGTAGTTGGAATATGTAGTTGAAATTTGCTATTTCGAAATCATCACGAAAAATATATTCTCAGTTTAAATCAAACAGTGATTCTCAACAATCAATAGTTATTAGTTTTTATTTGTAGTTACTGACTACAAAAAATAAAAAGCTTGGATACTTTATATCAAAACAAAATCTTAGTAATCAGTAATTGTTCTTGAATCAAAGGGTTTATCTTTGTCTATTTTTATTTGAGTCGAATTCATAACTGTTTGAATTGTGTAATCTCCAATTATGGAGATTGGTAATCGACCCAAAGCAATTTGATTATAATTCAATTCGTGACGATCATAAGTAGAAAGTTCATATTCTTCAGTCATTGATAAACAATTTGTTGGACAATACTCGACACAGTTACCACAAAATATACAAACCCCGCAATAATTAAGCAATTGTTTCTTTTTAATATCTCTTTGCTTAGTAAATATACTAAAAAAAAAACCTATTTTCCTGTCTTTGGTGATCATCTTCTTCAAAGCCAGACTGAAGATCCCACGAGGTCTGTCTGCCAGCGCTGATTCACCACTCTCTCTCTAGAATAGATGTATGTCCCATTTTACTCATCAGTGCATCTCCTTGATTAGCAGTAGTAATGTTCAGACCCACTCTCATAGATGTTGGGATAGTCATATGAAGCCACCGTCACTGTGACGCATAGCATCTTTGCCGGACTCTCTCTTTTGCACAAGCGATCGGGTTATCTCTTTGGTTCAGACTGTTGTTCCGGCCAGACCACAGCCGTCTCATCTTCATAGTGGTGACTTCGGGCTCAAGTGGACGGGGAGATGGATCATGGATGTCCGAAGATAGAACAACGATCTGAGTCACATTTGAAAGCCGCTTGGATGGCATCATGCCACCCAATTGTTTCCTACCTCAGAACGGGAATTGTGAGAGCTATGTTCATTGGACGAAGTTCTTTCAGCATACCCAACCCATCGCCATGGATCTTTCGCGGTACCAACCTTGCGAGTCTGGAGTGAACATCTTCTGACCATGAATGTGATATGGCCATACTATGATGAAAGAGATACTCTTTGTTGTGGAATGAAGTCATGGTGAGAAAGAATCCCTTGCTTGATGGGGGAGATCTTACGGAGAGCTGGTGAAAGAAGACATGTCATATCGGTCATGAGTGGAACAAAGTGAGCCGAGTCGGATAGACCTCAGAGAGTCAGGACGAGATCCCTTGTTGGGTCGATCAAGAAAGGGTCCGTCACAGACTGACAATTCTTCTTTGGGTTTCAGTTCATCTACACTACAAAAGGATCCTTCTCTACAAGTGGTTTACTCTCAGCTCCAATCTTGCTTCTTGTTCGAAGAGTTCTCCTCGAAATGAAAGAAAAGAGTTGGGCTTCCCTTTCATTCTTGGACAGTGGATTCAGCTAATGCTTTTGAGGGTGAGGCTCCAGAGTTGTTCGAGCCTGTCGCTCTCTTCTTTAACTTGAAGGGAACTTTGCTCTCTCAATGGCGAGTTCTATCTCGGTCTTTGAGAAACTCTCATCTTGTTTTTGCTCTCTGAATTATGGATAATTCTCCTCTGGGTCGTCCAATCAAAGAATGAAAGGCGGGTGGTCCTTTACGTAATAGAGCGGGGGGCTAGCCAACTCAGTCGAAAGGAAAGGGCTCTCCTCTTGAAGATGAATATGCCTTTGAGAGAAAGAAGGTTGGTTTTGGGGAGAAGCTGTGATGACCGCTGCTTGTTTGATAAAAAAAACTCCCCACACCTCTATTGAAGGGAAAGTCGCCACATGAGATTCTTCTTAGACGTAAGGCTAAGTATGTATGAACATCTTAACATTTTTTGTTGTGTCTGCTTTGCGCATGTACCGAGTGCAACTCGGGACAAATTATCTCCAAAGGCCACTCGGTCTATCTTTTTTGCTCAAAGAGCTTAAGGGTTAGGGAGACATTTTTTGATCCACTCAAAATCTATAAAAAAAAACTTTTGAAACATTTTGAAACTTGTAAAGTCGAGACAGGGTATCGAAGCAAGGGGAAGTTTCAACACCAGCAAGTTGATCTTTCTGCTACCAATACTATTCCACTTCCTTCCTCTTGCTGATCAACTCGTTCAGCCGCCTGAAACAGAGACTCTTCCTCAAGAGGTTGCTATACATGCTGATGATCGAGGTTATCCCACAGCAGTGGCTCCATCTTCTCTCTCTCTCCTGCTCGTGATTCAACCTCTTCAGCGACAGGTACCTCACAAACTCCTCCCATCGCACTTCGGAAAGGTAAGCTCTTCTTCCTATCCAGCGCTTCGTATCTTATGATCCCCTTTCTTTCCTCATTGCAACTGACTCGCCCGACTGAGTGGGGCAAAAAAGTCTATTTCCGAACTCGTTGGGCAGTAACTGAAGCAAGCACTTGGCTTTAGAGCCCTATCACGTAGGGGGGAAAACTAACTGAATGTGTGAAGCATATGGGTAAGAAAGGCACTTCTCCGTCGGAAAGGAACTTCTCCCCCTGAATCAGAGCGGAAAGTTCGGATCTCGCTTCATTTTCAAAAAAGTCTTTCTTTCCTGCGTTCTCTTCTCTGCAATCCGTCATGGCCTTTCTGAACTTTTCGCAAAAGGTCACTCACTGTCAAGGGAGCCACTTTCTTCGGGCGGCAAGTCTTGCCCATTATTCGAAGTCAACGACAGCTCGGGTATCTTGATGGTACCGAGTCCACCGCAGATGATTGAAGAAGTATCGACTAGAAAAGAAGAGAAAACTACAAAGACATTAGTTCAAAATCCAGCGTATAAGGACTGGATATTTACAGCTTCTCCTCCTCCCGTGAGTTTTGGTTCTGAAAGATTATCGCACTGATAGAGAGCTACTCACACTCAGCGCCCCCCATTCTTTCTTCCTGATCACAAGAACTCCAAGGCATTTCGTAGGAATACATCTCTGTAGTCCTATGCATACCCCACTAGTCCTCGTCGATGAATCTCCTTGCCATTTTATATACTTTATATTCTGGCCCCTGCCTCCGGAGTCTTTCTAGGAAAGTCTGGAGGGTCTTGAGACTGACCTCGTTCTTCAGTCTTGCCAAGATGAAATCGAGCATGCCTTTCAAGTCCCTCTCGCTAAGCTCCTCTCTATTCGCTTGACTTATTTCACGGAATGTGTTTTCAATTTGCTCGTGATAGGCGTAGGCTCTTTGAAGAGTCCTTTCCTCTCTTTGAGAAAGAGGTCTGGATTCGCCCCAATCTAAAGAAGGAGGGTTATGTTCTGCTTCCGCTGCCGCTCCAGGCATTGGAGCGGGAACCAGCGCTGGAGGGATTGGAGCGGGATTCTCAGATGCCGCTCTTGACTGACCACAGCTTCCGGGGGAGCGGTCTGCTCCCGGGATGATGCAGAGGTGCCCGAACAGTCAGCCAGAAAAGCTTTGAATAGCTCTTACGAGTTAGCGGACGTTTCCGGAGGCATTGAAGGGCCGGGTTCCCCCATTCCGCCCAAGTCGGACTCGGAGCCAAGTATCTCCCCATAATTAGTGAGAAAATAGAAACCACCCTCAGAGGGGTCCCCCGGAGTGGATTGAGGCTGTGCTTGGGCGGGCGCCGCTTCGGGAGCAAGTATGGGGATCGGCCCATCTTGCTCGGGCACCTGTCCATTTTGTGAGGAAAGTGGCGGCCCCAACTCGGCTCAAATCTGGTCCTGTGGAATGTCAGGAATTTCCATAGGGGTATCCTGTACAGGTATGTAACCTGAAGCGTCCGGCACCAGGGGGGCTTGCTGCACCCTCGCAGGAACCCAGGCACCCGTCTGCTCGTGACCCAGAGTAGATGATGATGCTCCGGGGGCGCCCCGCCCTGCTAAGACTTCGGCTATATTGACGTTTTGGGAGGGATATTTGAAGGAAGATAGTATTGAAGCAATACTATCTTCCGAATTAGTCGAATTACTAGGCGAAACCGCATAAGCGGGACCTTCATAAAAAAATAGCAGAATGCACTGAAAGAGCAAAGGACTAAAAAAATAAATGCCTAAATAATCCCGTGAATAAAACATAAAATCAGTCTAAAATATGCGAAAAATATATTGGAATATATCGAGCTCCTTTCTTTTTCGCGTTCTTGCTAACTTATTACAAAAATTTGCTTATAAAAGAGAATAAGTAAGACTGCGGCAACCAGAAATAAGATCAAGGAGGAGGTTTGAAATTGATCCAGTTGAGGCATTTATTTTTTTCAAAAAATAAACCTCCAGACAAGAAAAGGAAGACTCCTTCGAGGTGACAGGATTCGAACCTATGGCCCTCTGTACCCAAAACAGATGCGCTGACCAGACTGCGCTACACCTCGTCTCTCCCCCGGAACATATGGATCCAACCGATCCATAAAGACTCGAACCGAACTCGCCCACCCCGCTTTGGGCACAGGGAGGTACACCGCTTTTTGGAAATCAGCCTCTTTCATTCACTTTCATTTCTTCCTTCAGTAGGCTCGCTCTCGGTGGACCAAAAGCCCGCTCAGAAGTGGATTCGAACCACTGACACAAGGATTTTCAGTCCTTTGCTCTAACCTGCTGAGCTACCTGAACCACTTTCCTTCTCTTTTCTTCATCTATGAGCGTCCTACCTGCAGTGGAGGAGCTTGCTCAAGAACCGAGAGCCGTCCAGTCCCTGGTCGGCCCTCGTTCGGTCAGGTCTTCTTCGCTATAGACGCCACCAAGAACAAGAAAGAGGCGCTCCGCTCCGTTTCACTAAGTAGTGCTATTCTGTCCTCCGGGGGACTCCATCAATCAGAGGTTCTTTCTCTCACGTAATTTCGCCCGCCCGTTCCACTTCCGTGCCGGAGGAAATGGGATTCGAACCCATGATACAATCTTCTTGTATGTCGATTTAGCAAACCAATGCCTTAAGCCACTCAGCCATACCTCCAAGTTGTTGATCGGAATTGGATGTGCCGGGTTGGGTTGGTTGCCCGAAGATCCACTGCGTAAGCCGTAGCGCGCGTACTCAGATTTACTGAGCGAGACAGACTCTATCCAGATCTATGGATCTCCCCAGCATCCAAGCTTCACTCCATCAAAATCCGCCACTCGTTGGGCGAGGCCTTGCTTTCTATGAACACCTCACCACTGAATGATGAACTTAGCCTGTCTTCGCCTCCGACCCGACCAGGAGAGAAGACAGGGTCAAGCCAAGCCGCCCTTCCTCACCTGCCTTCTTTGAATTCATATCTCCTTCGTCTAGTCGAGAAGGGAAAAAGCCCGGCGGGGAACTGGACCGTGACTCTTCTAAATCATTACATTACGGAGAAGTCCATTCTCGTCATGATCGATCCACGTCCTACCATAGTGCCCGGGGAACCAGGCTTGCTTAGCTTACCAAGCTAAGCGCGAAGGAATTTATCTAAGATTGCACGAGCTAGCCAGAAGGTAGCGTAGCTTGCTTCTATCAGATTCTCTAGTGATCCACTGGAATCGGCCTCGGGTGAGGCCTCCCTAGTCGTCGAAAGATTTCATCCCTTGGTCGTTAAGGTGGGGTTCAAACTGCAACTAATGCTCTATCTCCGTCGTCGAATACGGGATACTCACTTTCAATGGCCTCGCATCCCCAGAGCCATATTCAGACTAGCCTGCCCTTCCAATCGGGGTTATAACGGGTCCGGTATCAGCAACACCAGCCAATCGTGTTGGTACGGTGGGTTCCCCATACCCACTATTCGGAAAAAAGCTTGGCATAGCAGCTCGAACCCCCTTGACTTAAGCTCGGGAAATGGGAGTGATAACCGGCCCTAGCCCCCAATTCCGAACAAATTGATTGGACCGAGGTTCGTGCAGGGAGGGAATAGGAACTAATAACGATGGTTCGAGGTTGAGCTCACCGGCCGCCCTACGTCAGTAGTCTTCCTAACTTCTATTCCCTTTTTTTGCCCTAAGGTAAGGCCCCGAGGTCCTTCAAGAACAGCATTGCGGTCGCAACGGGGCTCCGGGTGAATATTGTCCGCCCGTGTGAGCCGGGCTGTGAATATTTATAGGTCGGGGTCTTTACTGAAAAACCACAATACAGAACTCAAACAATTTGAAGAAATCCGCAAGTGACTATAATTTGAATTCACTAGTCGTGTTGAGTTGAGGCTTATTTCAATATAACAAATCTGCCAATCCCGATATTCCCACATTGCATCCTGGTCCAGTGTCCATTCCTGAATGAAAGAAATGAGCTTTTTTCTGCGCCCCTTCACTCACTTCTGAATGACTCCTTTAGGGTTAATGGAAAAAGCTCGAATCGAAACTATCACGACGAAACTTTGTCTTTAAAGGCACATCGAATGAAAACGACCTTCTCAATATGGTGTAAGAATTTCCGGTTAGTCGGAAAGGGAGAGTAGTTGCGGAATCATTTTGAACGGCCATAAAACGGACTTAGCGGTTGCACGGGGTTCGGCCTTTGGGCCAAAGCCACTTCCAGCAGTAGGTTCCCCGATTGAATGAATCAGGTTGATCTGACTAGGGCATTTCGAAAAAAAAAAAATGGAAAGAGTCAGAAGCGGGAATAAGAAAACCCACTTTATCGCCTTGACTTGACAAGAACCTCATTTCCGAGACGAGGACATTCCTCTTGTGAATCGAACATACCTCTTTCTTTCAAAGCCTTATTGAGAAGCCGAACTGGAATTCTCTTCTCCTACCTTTCTTTTTGTTAACTACGCCGCTATTTCAAATGAAGTTTGGAGGTGGTGGGGGGGTTGGTATCTGAGCTCTCCGCGGATGGCGAGTTGAACTCAATTCGCGAATTGTATCAGGGAGACGGATACGCGTGCAAAGTGTGTTCGGATGGATGGGGTGAGCTGGTACCGGCAAAGGATGTCCTTTTCTGTGATTGCGTGTCATAGCTTGATACGCTTTCGGTAGTACGAGTAGAATTACTTTGTGTATGAAGGGGCGGTTTCTGTTGTACTTTGTTGACTGACGCTTCGGTTGTCAGGCGCCTTAATCTCGTGGTTCCAGGTTCCAATTTACGGGACCGGACTGGTGGAATATGTGCGTAATGCTGAATTCCCCATATCCGAGCGCACCGACAGCCCTCCTTCTCTAGCCTTGCTTCGCTCAGGCAAACCACCTATGGGTCGGGTTTGCACTTATCTGTTGAATGCAGAAGAAAATTAGGCTGAGTTTGCGGTCCTGCTATAACCATTTAAAGTTAAGGGGAACTAAGCTTCGCCTTCCCCATTTAGGAAAGTGAATCGGCAACTTTTCCGTAGCTGGATTCAGGGGCATTACCGTAAAAGTATAGGTGCTGCCCCTATATGTCGCGTGTCATTAGGTTCATACTCGTTTGTGTGTGCGGCCAGTCGTATCCTTTGAGCCGGCGGTTTATAATTGGGGTTAGTTGCAGTATAGTCTCATAACCTTGAGGTTACAGCTGGTGTCATAATTCTGTCAGTCCGCGCAAGAGTGTGTGAATACATTCATCATGGGGGTGTGACTACATGTGCGAATTCTAACGCCTTGTAATCATGCTAGGGTTCGGGTCTCTAGGATATGATTCTCATGTATAAGAGGGTTATGGGTGGGGGTATGGATTTGGCCTTGATTGTGCTTATGGATGGGATCCTAATTGGGACGCTGTCCGGGTTCGGAGTGGTCCGTGTGTCTGTTGATGTATGTGTCTTAACGGGGGCAGCGGTCGGGGGGGTGTGGTGAGGCGAATTATATGCGGAATTATTACCACACTTGCTCGCAACGGAACGAACAGTCTCTCTGGTTATAGGAAGGGAGGCGAAGTAGCGGAGTCAGTTTATTTTGGCACCGCTGCTTTTTACTTTGGCAATGCTGCATATAGGCTTGGAAACGGAATCTCACCTCCAACTCACAATAAAAATCATCGGATTAGGATCGAGTAATCGAGGGAAGTGTCGACGCGTCCAACTCTATCCTCGTAGAAGCCACACAAATGCGTCTGTCTTTACGCGCGATTGATAACCTGGCTTTTGAAGAGGTAGGCCAGTTCATTAGTAACGGTTGCCAGTAATGGCCTCTCTCAGTTCGATTCTACGGGCTGAATAATATCACAGAGCTATTCTACTCATACTAACGAGTCTGGCCCTTTGTCGGTTGATCAGATACTATAGATTGGTAGAATCGGTTCGGGTTGTTTGGGGTCCCTAGCACTCGGAAGCAGAGAAAAGTACGTTTTCGGTGTAGCACTAGGGTACGACACTGATAAAGTCCCAACAAACCCGATGTTCAATATAACCTCTTTAAGTTTGAACGAAGAAAGATGATCGATGCGCACGAGTCAGCGCTTTCAAAAGAAAAAGAAAAGAAGCAGCGGGGGTTACAGGTATCCAAATTGGATGGCTGATTGGTTCATCAGTTTTCGTCGTCATGGTAGTCATTTTGTTTGTCCCGCAAGGAAGGAATTTTGTAGGAATAAGAACCGAACAAAGTGGACTAACAGGTATGACTGTTACACCGCGGTTGCTCTGCCAACCTTAATAGAGCATCGCTCTCCAAAGCGGTTAATTTTAGCTAGAGAATGTCTATTGCCAATGCAGGTCCAACCCTCAATCAAGTCTGTTATCCGGATACGAGACGACGTTCAGCGGTTTTCACGTCGGCCAGAGTGAATTCAGAACGCGGTTGGTAAAAATGGGAATGTTTCGAATTCTCGTCCTCCTAGTAGACCTGCGTGTCGCTTTCACTTTTGACTCCCGATTTCTCACGTTGAACTATCCAGTGGTAAAGTAATATGAGGAAAGGACATATAAGGGTCAAAGAATTCTTATTAAATGAGGGAGAATGATTCCAAAGAAGAGCGAAAAGGTGACGACTCATTATAGGAGGGGAACCGAGTACTCGTTTCGGATTGGACCCCACCCCGGCTAGGGGTGGAGTACCGCTTCCATCGAATCCCGGTGACCCAGATAGAAGGAGGGAGAGTTTGAATGCTTAAAAAGTGCTCATTCAGAGAGAGAGCATACAATTGGAAGGATGGAGAGAGATGCTATGGTTGACGATGCCACAGAACCGTGAAAGGAATGATTTTTTGAAAATCATTCCTATTCAATTGAATAAGATATCCCATTGGATAAGCTAACAAAGCAAACAACGATTTCAAGTATAGCGCAGATGGCCTGCTCCTCCTTAAGCAATATCAATAGCGCGAACTACCGCAACAACGGGACGTTGTTTGGTTTGCTTGGTAGCAAGAGCGCGAAGAGAGCAGAATTTCATTCTTTTGAGAAGAATGAAAGACGGGGGATGGATTATTCGAAAACAAGGGCGGTGGGTAGCTTTGGTACAGGTAGGCGTCAGGTGGGGAAGGTCAAGAATGATCGTAGTTCAGCGAAGGGCGGTGGGTGGGGAAGGTAGAAGCTAGGAGCGAGAATAGAAGCAAGCAAGGAAGGGTCGAGGAAAGGTAGGAATGTGTGGGCTAAGGAAGAGAGACTTTATGGTTCACATCCCTGTAATACTCTTTCAACCTTGGTCTCGGTGTCGGTATCGGTAGTAGCATCATTGTCTTTCCATGCCCTGCTGCCCTGTATGAGAGTTTCAAGATGTCTCTCTTCGAAACTGGAATCCTCCCCCTTTTTCTTTTAGAGAGGAAAGTTTGCTTTCAAGTGACGGGGGGTTACCTATCACTGGAGCCCCCAATAAAGAATTGTTATCCGTGGAAGAGCCACTTGCTTCCTCTTATGAAGGTGAGCTGTCCCAATCGTCGTCAAGTCAAAAGGAGTCGGAAAGACCGGATTACGTAGATCAACAAGCCTAGTGGGCCCGTCGGTGGTCAAAGTAGTCGCATAGGCCAAAATACAGGTCTTTTCCTTAACTATCATACTTTTTTTTGCTAAAATGTGATATCATAAAGTCTGGGCACCTAATAACGAGACGGAGATGGAATCGACAGATCAGTAGAGCAAGCGAAGACAAGAACATTCACAGATATTACTCCCAACCTCGCAAGGTTACCGTTCTCGGGCCTTGGGGCACTGATCCCCTTCTTTCGCGTTTACTCGCTCACTACTTAGCTCTCTAATCAAACTAGTATCACTGGACACTCCAACGATTTCCTACTTGTCGTGCACAGAGTTTGCAAGTTGCTTTCACCGACTGGAGACCTACCTAATAAGATTTGGGCAGCGGCGACTCTCTTTGCTTGCATTCTCTGTCGCACGTCATAAAGATGAGATATGTGACGCCCAATAGGACGTCATTCACAGGCCAAGCACCAATGTCAAACCCATGTTCTAACGACGAAAGCTAGTCCCAAAAGAAAGGCGAAGGAATGCGTTAATACGGGTACCGGAGCCCAGGCGAGTTGATCCGAAGAATCTCATCGGTAACTAAACCCCCGGGAAGTTGAAATTAAAGCCATAGGACGGCCCGGAAGAGTACGGCTAATCGACTGTTGAAAGACCCGCCCGTATGAAACCCCCTCATGCCTTACAGGGAGGGGCTCTCT
>NW_017891422.1:3341-18277 GCF_001540865.1 Ananas comosus | reverse complement strand
AACATATATACCCAATTGACACTAGGTCCAATATGCCACTCGATCTATGACATCTAGTTGTCCACATCGAGTATTATAGTTCACTATATCTTTGTTTCCAATGTCGAGTTCTTTAATCAACCTAGAGTTATCGCTTCCTAAGTTCAACATGCATTTGTCATTTAACATAATCCACCATATGTCAACATGCATTTCATCTAGCATTTCTACAATATGTTCATCATGCAACTCTCATCTAAGTATATTCTACATATCGTTCATCATTGCATTTATCTCAATCAGTATGTAATTAAACATCACCAGCAACTATAATATGATCTTTGCATTCATATTATAATCCACGCCCTACCATACACATATATCGCACAATGATTAATCATACTTGCCTTTGATATGGAAGCGAACGTAATAACTTCGACTGACGCATAACCCACCTTCGATAACGCTCTCGATTGCTTGTACGTCACTTGCCAATCGGTACCTCCCGCGGCCATTCGTGATTCGGTGTTCGGCCCCGGTACTCGCCAAACGATCACCTCTGTCACCCCCCGGGGCCGATTTTAAAAGTTCTTTTTAAACTAGAGTTGCGAAAAATGTGCCATTTTTTTTTTTTTCAACCTGGCCACGTGACATTACAGGACCCGCCACAAATACCAAGTTCCCCTGTCCACATCGGACAGAGTCTCCTTTGTTATTTGCCACGGCGTACCAACGATACAACAGAGATACACACACCACAACCTACAAGTTACCAAACAACAACCAAAGTATGATATGCATTTCCATACAGCTAAAATGCCTTAGAATGATGTTATACCTCTAAGCACTCCTTAGGCGCTTGGATGATGCAATGCACAATACAAACAAACATCCTATTTTAAACTTGCCTTCCACAGGAAGCCTTTAGTTATTAACTCTATTCAATCATTTATAAAGCCCATCTCTAAAACCTTTTAAACTCTGTTTGCCCAACGGAACTTTATTTTTGGAAAACCGACTATATCCTCGAGGTAGAAGAACCCGAGTAACTACAAGCAAAAACCAAATCTCACAGAACCAAAAATCACCATCGAAAAACTCCAATCTCATGTAATATAAAAATATCCATAATCTCATTGCATAACGCGAAATCACAACATTCAAACATCTAACTGAACCATAGTACTTTAAATGAACTCTAAATGGCCAGGAAAGAAGTAACCCCAGCGACTGGTGACGGTCGCTCACTGCCGTCTACACTAGAATCGTCCTCTCTCGAGCCCAAAATCCAACTCCTCGTTCTCTAGTCACCTAGGGGCGAAAGAGGGGTGAGGAAACCGACCATGGTATTCTCTCAAGTGGTGTACGACAGAGCCACGAAGGCAAGCTTGTAAATCACCGATGAAACCAAAGGAGATAGATAAACAAGTATAATAACTGTAAGCTGATATGAAATTAGAACTACAGTAGCGCTTACAACAGATAAATAGGAAGCAATAAATAAACCTGCTACCTGTATAGAAAACGATGCACAAGAATGCTCAAGTACTGAACCAAAACTGTAACCCAATCTGTTGCCTGCTGTATCGGCCGCCAAGACCTCAAGCGCTACCTGTCCACTAACGCACCGACCTGATCCATCCGCCCCGCAGGACGACCCATCGGATAAGTACACCTCCGATCGATGCCAAACGATCCGGTGTTCATGAATACCCCAAGTGCTTGACTTAAGTCATGCTGGAGATATGCCAAACAAAACAACCCGGCTAAGCACGTGCCGTAGGCGATAAGCCAACAACGGAGGGGTACAATAGCCAAACTGATAATAGAAGCTAGGGCGTACAACGCCGAACCGAAATAGATTGCTAGTGCGCTACAACCCGAACCTCGATCAACTAGATCGAAACACACGATAGAGGGTCGATCTGTTGCCATCGGACCCAAGGTCCACAGAGATACTTGAAATACAATGCAACTGTTTCTACATGTCGATCAGATATAACCAAATGCAATCAAAGAGGTACGATATACAAAGACAAGCAAACAAATGACATGTTTAGAGACTAAAATACGGGAAAATAGAAAAAGAAGAAGGAGGTAAACGGCTCTCATCGACTACCAGCTCGAGACCTACTGTCACTGTCGCGTTCGGAACACTGAGTGTTACGCACAAGTCTACCAGCGACAATCCTAAAGAAGATTCACCAAGTTCAGTATCCAAACACTAACATAGCACGGAGACTCACAAAGACCCCCTCACAACAGTGATCCCCAAATCGGTTTTCCCAAAATGATCCCGTAACTTACCGAGAAGTCCCGAAAACCACACCTCGGGACGCGCGTGGGACCACTAAGTGTCCGAACTTCCACCGACTCTGTGCACGAGTCACCCGCTGCCCCAAAGCATTCAATTTGGATTGCCTTTAGCAGCGAACACAAGGATCACACAAACAATAACGTCATCGCCGGGCATCCATCGTACGAATCCGGGTTCACGGACAGTGCTCTATTTCGACACACGGAACCCTCCGTCCGCTCACCTATCATCATCGAACCCACAAACATGCGACATGGTTGACCAGCCAAACAAGGTCAGCGACAAAACACGAAGCCAACAAAACACCGTCTTTGAAAGAATCCCGAACTCGACAACGCGTTCTCTTCGGCGAATTATCTGCCACAAAAACGCACCGAAATCGACGAGCTACCGATTTTTCGCGAAAGCTAAACGGACATGGACCATCAGAATCCACGATCATAAAAACTTCCCACACACTGCCACAGTAGCCACGCAAAGCACTAATTGCCCATAAAAACCCTCTAATTAGCATAAAATCTCATCATTTATGTCTTTAGAGCATCTAAGCGGTCTCGTTCACGCAAACCGAGGACTTCTGAAGTCCGCAGAGACGCTACTGACACGGGTCTCACGTTTACCGGCAGTCGTGCTCATGATCGGGAGCACAGCTGCTCTTCGCTTGTCGGAAGCGTCGGGAGCAACCGAAGTTAGCGACCAATAGCGCGCAGTCAGGGAAGATCCGTCGCCGACAGAAAACTAACGCCCGGACACTTCTGATCCAAGCAAAGGTGAGCATTGTGAATCAGCACTGACCCCACGATCACCGTGCTCACCCTTCCTGACCCCGGCATCAGAGACAGCTGTATCGCGGAATAAGTGCGCAAATTGCCCAAAACAGCAGCAAAGGATGGACTGAAACGGAGCGACATCGCCAATATCCAGAAGCGGAACGGGCCGTCTCCCCGGACAGAAACGTAAGGCTGAGCCCGATGATCGCAATTTGCCAGGATCATCGTGCTCCCTTCCGTAGAGAATCGGGGAGCTCGGAGCCCAGAACAAGAAACAGCCCTAAACTAAGCCTTTATTTCGGCTGGCCGGAGCAACCTTGCTCGGCGGCCTCTCAAAAAAGCGACATGCGGCGCGCGCGGGGGCCAGGCGTCGAGAGCGGGGGAGGTGACGAGTACACGTGCTCACCTCAGTTTGTGACAAGAAGCCGGCCCCGGCCAGGCGGCCATGGCCGGCGGGGCTCCCCGCTGTCGGCGGAGCAACCGATGCTCCGCAAAGAGAGAAGTCGGGTCGGCGTGGTTTCTTTCCACGCCACCAGTCGAGGTGCGGCCGCCGGGCAAGGTCTTGGGACACGTCCCACAGGGTGCGGGTCCCCAGAGCCAGAGGAGGAGGAAGGAGCAAGCTCCTCGAGCGGCGGCGGCCGCGGGAAGGTCGGTCGCAGAGAACCGAGACGGCCCATGGCGCTCAGCGGCCATGAGGTCTGAGCCGCCGGCTGGTCGACCGGCTGGCGACATGGCGGGCGCGCCGGGGCGCGGCGCGACCGCGATGGAAGGGCCCCGCGCCCGGCACGGAGGCAGGTACCCATCCATCCGTGCCAGGCAGTCGCCGCCTCGAGCCCACCTGCGGCGCGCGGGAAGAGACCCGGATGCTCGGGCTCGGCGCCGCAGCTTGCCCAAAGGAACCCGCCAGGCGGCTGCAGCGCGCGGCGAGCGCTCAAGCCTGACGGCGGCTGCGGCGGGAAGGACGCCGGGGCTCCAGGAAGTTCGGCGAGGTTGGTCCACGCTGGCGCGGGCAGAGAACAGCGGCCGCAGGCTTGCCTCGGCCTGGGCTTCGGGGTTGGGGAGCTGCAGGCTGCCCCATCCCATCCCTCCCGCCGTGTCCCTACCAGCAGCGGCTGCGACGGACCGTCGCCGCGGCGGTCGACGGGGGAGGCTCGCCGGAGATACGCGCGACTGCCGGTGAAGGGCGGGGTCAACTGCAGCCTCGGCCTGGCCTTCCAACCCGGAGGAGAAAAGAGAGGATAGGGGGGCTGGAGGAAGAGAGAGGATGGAGAGGGAGGAAGAAAGGGGCCGCCGCGGTGTTGGAACCGGCGGGGCTCGGTCGGCGCGCCGGGGCACGGCAGCAGTGTGCAGGGGAATAGGGAGATGAAGGTGGCACTGAGGGACTATGCCGGTAGCTAGGGTATAGGGTTTGAGTGGCTCCAAACCCAAAAGAGACTATATATACAAGGCGCCCCAACTTTGCAAAAGGTCACCCAAACACCGGAATTTCAATCCCAGCCTTTCACCGAACGACTAACGCCTATAAGAGTGGTATCCACTATCATGCTCGGGCTTCCAACATACATCCAACATTCTGATTACTCGATATGTTGTTGTTATGCATTGTAGGATGTGTAGTTGAATGTACTTCAATTTCTTGCATGCTTCTATTGTAGAAATAGAAATGTGAGTTGGACACATGATCTAGTGGATGCATGAGGATTGGATCTTGACATGGAATCCTATAGTGCAAAGAACAAGTGATGAACTTGAACAAGTAAATGACATAGAAGAGTGGCATTTGGAATTAGTGTAGTAGAGACACTTGTGACATGAGTATTGGAATTAGTGGATTTTTTCGAGTCATTGTTATCCCTAGTTGGCAAGGTGTCCTCAGTTGACGAGGATTGGATCATACTCACATAGTCTGTTTTGAGCTTAACGGTGGTCGCTCCACCGAAGCAGTGCACTCCGGAGTTGTCACACAAGGGGCAGACATAGTTGTCCCGGGGCAGACGTAGTTGTCCCGCAGACGGTCTCGGGTGGGATGAAGCGGCGGAAGCTCCTCACCTATGGAATTTGAGATATGAGTAGGGGTGAACCTTCGGGTTAGCCAAGTTGATTGGGTGACAAGCATATGAGCTGTAGTTGAATCCCAGTAGAGTGGATTCAGTATCCCAGATGATTGGATTTAAGGCTGAGGGGCATGTGAGACATCCTTTACCTCGAGCCTCGCTTTACGCCATATTCCGCGGATGATTGACTTAAGACCAAGTCGGGTGGATAGCTTTGTAAAGATAGATGAAACCTTAGGAGCAGAGTTATAATTGACATGAATCTAAGATAGAGAAAAACTTAGAAGTCAATTGGATGAGCTGTGGATAGCGAAACAGAAAGTAGAATTAGTAGATCTACTTACATTATTGCACGTTGAGTTGCATGGCTTACATTGATGCATGTTGAGTTGCATGATTTGCATTATTGCATGTTGAGAGGCATGAACATGATAACTGATAGTTGCATAAAATATATGATGATATATATATATATCTGTGGATATTTGTTGTACTAACATGTTTGCAGTGCCTCCTTCGGACCGGTGGGTCAAGCTCTTCCCTTGGGTGGCCGTACCCACTGGAAATTATGGACAATAGTTCTCACCCCACGTGATTTTGGGGTTTCAGGTTCACAAGTGAGCGGCGCGGCGGCGTGAGGAAAGGGCGTAGCTCCGTAGATAGTGCCCTACCATTGGACCAGAGATAGTGGTACCCCGAGGTGGTCTAGCTTAGGGGTATAGAGAAGAAAGGAAACAATGATGTAATAACTTGGTTGTATTTGGAAGATTGAAACAAATATAATAAAAATGTAAAACCTGGGACGAATGCTTGTAACAGCATAGTTGCATTTATGTTTTTGATACTTTCTTATGCAATCCTTCTTTGATTACTGTCCTTGGTTGGGATCTCGTACGTTGTATGGATTGTGACGCCTAGGACGTACAGGGAAGACTCTGTCCGTTCGGCGGTCTGTCGGTGTGCCCGAATCCGACCAAATAGGCGGGTCTCGGGGTGTGACAGTAGAGGCTAGGCCGACAATACGTGTCACGCCCCGAAACCGATACCAATTTGGTCCAGTTCGGGCGCGTCGAACAGACGCCGAACGGACAGCACCTCCCATGTCCGCCCAAGGCCAACAGCGAGATCATGTACAACAAGTTCCCAGGAAATCACTTGAATACATACATGATGACTCAACAACTACGAGGGGAGCACAATTAGTGCTAAACAACTAAGAGCAAGATACAAGTATAGGATATACAAGTAATGATAAAGAGAGAGTATCTATCTATTATATTCATTCAACTATTAGATTACAATTCGATTATACATTGAATTTCCAAAACATAATAAAAAGCTTACATCTTCCAAAATATAAACATTAGCTTACATTCATTCCAGAATATCTCACATCCTATACATCATCTACTCTCAATGCATATAAAGGTGACTCTAATGCAGAGATAGGAAAGTAAACTAATGCAACTAGGGCGCTAGGCCCTTACCGCGATCCTCGCCGGGTGAACNACCAGCCGTTTCTATTCGGCTGGGAGTAAATAGAGAAAAACTTAAACGGAGAACTTCTGTCATGTAAGTGATCAAAATACCGAGGTACTTACCACGGTGAATGTTATAGAAGACGTAAAATCAAGAAGATGTCCTCCATATCAAACCGGAAAGACATCAAATTAAGCAGGTAGGGAATCATTGGCTAGTTTTTAGTCTAGCCAAAAACGATATAGTTTGCTTATTGATTTTCGTCTGTGTACACGAAAGCGGAGCGAACTGAACCGTCCAGAATTGTTTCATGTAAACATACCAACTAATAAAGAGTGGTAGAGCTGTCGTGTTTAAAGCCGAAGTACTCGGCTTATGAGAAGTTCCTTTCTATATAAAAAGAGGAAAGGAAACAAGGTTAGAAACAAAGCCGAGGTAGACCCGGCTAGAAGTAACAATGGAAAAGCTTTAACGAGCATAACTCGTTGAGCTTAAGGATTTAGTTTTTCTAAACCTTTCTTAAATAAGAAAGTAAAGATATGGAAATTGATAAGAATCCTTTTCCATCATAGGTCAACGTCGTGAACATGAAAGGAAAAGGAAAAGCGACTGCAAAAAGGCAGATCCAAGAAGAAATAGACGAGGGTCGGCTCATATTAGCCGACCAAGAAAACGAAAATAAAATAATTAACAGAAGTTCGTTTCCGTTTCAGGTTAATATGGTGAATGTTAAAAGGAAAGAGACTGCGGACCAGGACACCACAGATAACGTGGCACATGCCAAAAAGTATCTTCGGCTTTGCATAAGGTGTAAGGCCGAAATGACAAAAAAAAATTGGAAAGCCATTGTGAATGCCAAGAAAAGAGGCAACGAGTGGAATGAGTTGATGGCGTTTCCTGAGGAATGGGATGACATTCCTGATGGTGAAGACCAAGAAGAAGAAGGCTCAGACGAGGCCTCCAATGACACTGAACCGGAAGTCAAATTGGTTCAATGCAAACAAGACATGTTGATGCAGAAGATTCTGCCTGATTACTACAACAACAGGTGTGACGAGCGTCAAGGCCGATGGGACTACCAGGGTAGACCTTTCGGCACCAAGCCAAGGATTCATGGATATCGGCGATAGTGGCAGCATCAAACGAGGCCGAGACCAGAACCAGAATTCGAGGGAATGACCGAGGGAGACATAGAATTCCTCGGTCGGAGATTAGTCAACGAGCTCGGCATTCAGCCTTGGCCGAGACCTTGGGAGAGAAGAGAAATTTTGAAAAATCATTTGAGGACAGTAAAGGTACCGGCGAACGTGCCAGTGGATGAATGGCACGAAGTTGAGGTTAAACCATCGGCTAGGTGGCAGGGGCTGATGTTAACGAAAACTCAAAAGCGTCGGCAGCAGAGGATGCAAGCTGAGGCAAGACAACACTACAAAGAAGCGAAAAGGATAAGGCTCAATGTATGGAGGCGCTGTCACGCCCCGGGACCCAGCGGAAGCCCGCCCGGCGCGTGCCCAGACCCGCCATATGTCTTCAACATATAAGGCGTCTAAAAACAACAATAATAAAAGCAATAATAAAAGACATCTAGGAGTATCAGAGCATAATAAATGTCTAAATGCTACAACCAAGGATGAGGAAAAGCTGTAAATCCACTAAATAAGGCATAAAGTAAATACAATAGGAAATCCCAAATACAAGTGCTAAGAGTAGATACATAGGTGGTCTCTATGCAGGGTACAAAACTCTCACTCTCTCTCAACTACAAAAGAAAGAGTAAACCACCTAGGCAAGTAAGCTCCTCGCTAGCTAGCTACGCGATCCCCTTGCCGCGATCCCGTGCCTCCGCCGGTGCCGAAGGCTCTGAAAAGGAAACCATAAAACAAGGGCGTGAGAACTATCAAAAATAGTTCCCAGTGGGCAATTACTGACTTCAGCGAATGCACCACAAGGCCCAAAGCTACAAAAGAGGTTAGTGACTATAGATGTAGAAAAGCGAAAGGTAAGTAAAATGTAACTTACTACAACATGATATCTCTACTTAGCCTAAATAGCATAAGTATGAAACAACTATGCATGAAGTAAAAGTCTCCAACTATCATAAGGTTCACAATGCGAAATAGTAAAGTTCTATTGTTTATTATTCTAGTCAATGTCCAAATAATATTCTAAATCATCATCTGTCCACATGTCATAACGAATACTCAAGTCGAATCTGAAGAGACCCAGCCGAAGGCTGTCTATGGCCCTGAGACCCACCCGAAGGCTGTCTGGCCGGTGCCGAGCCTAATGGCCCCGTGGTAGTCGTCATCCCCACCCTAGGGATGAGCCTGTCCCACGGCAATCAACTTCGGCGCCCAATCCCGCACGGCGAATATGTATCGCGGTGGCTATCTCCGGAGTGCCGGCTTGTAGGGAGCGACCCTCACAAGCATGTGCGAATGAGCACAATGGCAAGTAGTCAAACGATCTGTCGCAAGTACCAAGTCCTCATGTCTAATAACATGGAAGGTATCGAGTGTCCCAAAGGCCTATCTCTATGTCATCATGTCTCTAACATGGAATATATATCGATGGTAAATGTTTGCAACGTATCCGATGTCCAACGTTCCTTAACAAACGCAAAAACCTGACCAACATTAGATCTTCCCAGCAGCCCCTAACAGTATAACTTTGCAACGTGTCTTTCTCATTCAATCAACAAAGATAGAACGTAATTATAATTGTTCCATTATCCCGAGAGTGTAAATTGGACAACGATCGACGTCAATTCACAAGAACCAAAAAAAGAAAAACATTAGACGTTTGCAGCTTTGCTTCCCTAACGTATAATTTGCAATGAGACTTTTCTCATTCAATCAAAACAAGAGATAACAACCGAAATTATTATATTCCTATTATGCCCCGAGATCGTAAATTGCAACGTATCGACGTCAAAATGTCACAAGACAACAAAATCGAAAAACATTAGACTACTCAGTGCTCCCGTTAACAGTATAACTTTTGCAATGAGTACTTTTTCTCATTCAAGCAAACAAAGAAGAAACCAAATTAATTATCTATATACCCGATGTGTGTAAATTTGCAACCGTATCGAAGTTAACGGTTCACAAAACCAAAACCGGACAAACATTAACTACTCAGCTTGCGCCTAAAGTATAACTTTACAACGATACTTTTTTCCTTCAACCGATCTACAAAGAGTAACAACCTACATTATATCGTTCCATTAGCCTCGAGAGTGAAATTGCAACGTATCAGATGTCAAATGTTCACAAAACCAAAATCTGAAAAATAATTAGACTACATCAGTTCTCCTAACAGTATTAATTTGCAATGAGTACGTTTCTCAAAATTCATCAAAAAAAAGAGTGAAACCTAATTGAATATTATTATGCCCGAGTGTGTAAATTTCAAGCGTAATCGATGTCAACGTTCACAAAAAGCCAAATCGGAGAAAACATTAAGACTACCTTGCAGTTTGGCCCCTAATAAAATAACTTTACAACGGGTACTTTCTCCTGTCAACCTGAACAATAGTAAAACCTAATATACTTTTCGTTATGGCCCCGAGAGTGAGGAAATTTGCAACGATCTCGACGTCAATGTTCAACAAAAACGCAAAACCGGAAAAATTAGACTACTGCAGTTGCCCCTTAACAGTAAATAACTTGCATGAAATACTTTTATCATTCATCAAACAAAGAGTAAAACCAAATTATCATTATTCTAATTTATACCCCGATGTGTAAATTGCAACGTATCGAAGTCATCGTCACAAAACCAAAACCGAGCAACAAAGAACTACTCCAGTTCGCCCTAACAGTATAACTTTACAACGGTACTTTTTCTCCCTTCATCGAACAATAGAGGTAAAAACCTAATTAATTGTTCCAATATGCCCTCGAAGTGAATTTGGCAACGTACGATGTCAATGTGCAAGAACCCAAAATCGAAAAATATTAAGAGCTACTCAGTTTGCGCTGTCCCCTAGACATTAAACTTTGCAACTAGTCTTTTATCATTCAATCAACAAAGAGTGAACCTAATTATATTATTTTACATTATGCCCACGAGTGTGTAAATTTGCAACGTAATAGAGTCCAACCGTTCACAAAAAACCAAAACCGACGACCATTAACTTCCCAAGCATCTCCCTAACAGTATAACTTTGCAACGGCTACTTTTTCTCAATTCAATCAAAACAAAGAGTAGAACCTAATTATATTGTTCCATTACTGCCGAGAGTGTAAACTGGCAACGTATCGACGCAATTGTTCACAAAACCCAAATCGGAAAAAACATATAGAGTAATCCATGCTCCATGCCAAGTATAATTTTGCAATGTGTACTTTTTCTCATTCAATCAAATCAAGAGTAAAACCTAGATTATATTATTCCTATTATTCCCCGATGTGTAAATTTTCCAACGTATCTCAGTCAACGATTACAAAAACCAAAACCGGAGAAACATTAGACTACTCACTGCGGGACGTAACAGTGTAAACTATCAACGATACTTTCTCCTTCAACCGAAACAAAGAGAAAACCTCAATTATATTGCCATAGCCCCGATAGTGTAAAGTTGAAACATTTTTTAGTCTTATCGATGTCAATGTTCACAAGAGCGAAAATCGGAAAACAGTTAGACTTCTTCACCAGTTGCTCCCTAAACGTATAACTTTTCGGCAATGATACTATTTTCTCATCCTCAATCAAACAAATGAGTAAACACAATTATATTAATTCTATTTATGCCCGAAAGTGTAAATTGCAACGTATCGATCGTCAATGTTCTACAAGAACCAAAATCGAAAACACATTAACTACCGCCAGCTTGCTCCCTAAACAGTAAACTTGCAATGAGTCTTTTTCTCATCATCAAACAAAGAGAAAACCCAATGTATACTTATCTATACATGACGCGAGTGGTAAATGTGAAACGTACGAAGTCAACGTTCACAAAGCAAAATCGGACAAACATTAGACACCAGTGCTCCCTAACAGTATAGACTTGCAATGAGTACGTTTCCTAATTCAATCAACAAAGAGTAAAAATCTCATTATATTATACTAATTATGCCCGAGTGTGTAAATTTGCAACTATCGATGTCAACGTGCGCACAAAAACCAAACCGAGAAAACATTAGACTACTCAGTTGCGCACTAAACAGTATTAACTTACACGAGTACCTTTCTCTCTTCACCGAAACATACAGAGTAAAACCCTAATATATGTTCCATTATGGCCCGAGAGGTAAATTTTGCAACGTATCGATGTCATTCACAAAACCCAAATCGAAAACATTAGAGCTACTCAGTTCTCCATGAGAGTAATAACTTTACAATGTGTACTTCTTCTCATCAATCAACAAAGAGTAAAAAACCAATTAAATTATTAATATGCCCCAGTGGATAAATTTCCGAAACGTACGATGTCAACCTTACACAAAAACCAAAATCGACAAACATTAAGATTTAAAAATACTACTACAGTTTGCGCCCAACAGTATAAGCTTTACACGAGTACTTTTTCCTCCATTCAACCGAACAAAAGATAAAACCTTAATTATATTGTTCCATTATGCCCCGAGAGTGTAAATTGTATTGCAACGTATCGATGCTCAATGTCACAAGAAGCCAAACATCCGGAAAAAATAAAGACTCTCAGTTTGCCGCCTAACAGTATAAACTTTGCAATGAGTACGTTTCCTCATTCATTCAAACAAGAGTGAAACTATTATATTTTCCTATTATGCCCCGACGTGTGTAAATTTGCAATGTATCATGTCAAGTTCAAAAACAAACCGGACAACCATTATGACTTCCCAGATGCTGCCCTAACAGTATAACTTTGCAACGTGTACTTTTTCGTCAAATTCAAATCAACAAAGAGTAAACGCTAATTAATAATGTTCCAATATGTCCGAAGAGTGTAAAATGGCAACGTATTGACGTCAATGTCACAAGAACTCAGCAAACATAGGAAAAACATTAGCTTCTCAGTTGCTTCCTAACAGTATAACTTGTGCAATGAAGTACTTTTTGCTTCCATTCAATAAACAAGAGTAAAACCAAATGATATTATTCTTACATTATGCCCGAAGTGTAAATTCAAACGTCATCGACCGTCAATGTCCAAGAACCAAATCGGAAAAACAATTAGAACTCAGTTGCTCCCTAACAGTATAAATTTGGCAACGAGTACTTTTAAACTCATTCAATCAAACAAAAGTAACCAAATTATATCATATTCTATAACCCGAGTGGTAAATTTGCCACGTATCGACAGTCAATGTCACAAGAACAAAACCGAAAATATTAGAACTACTCATGTTGCTCCCCTAACAGATAACTTTGCAATGAGTACTTTATTATATTCAAATCAAACAAGAGTAAAAACCAAATTATTATTATCATATTACCGCCGAGTGTGAAATGCACCACGTATCGAAGTCAACGTTCACAAAAAACCAAAACCGACCAAAAATAGACCACTCAGTTGCGGGCCGTATACAGATAAGCTTACAACGAGTATTTTTCTATTCAATAAACAAAAGACGTAAAACAAATATTATATATTCTATAATACCACCGAGTGGGTAAATTTGAAATATCGACAGTCAACGTTCACAAAACACCAAACGACAAACATGTAGACTACTCAGTTGCCCCGCACAGTATAACTTTAGGCAACTACTCAGTTTGCGCCTAACAGTATACCATTTACAACGAGTACATTTTCTCCTTCAACCGAACAAAGAGTAAACCTAATTAATTGTTCATTTGCCACCGCGATGTGTAAATTTGCAACGTAACCGATTGTCAATTGTTCACACAGAACCTCAAATCGGAAAAATCATTAGAGTAATCAATTCTCAGACAGTATACATTTGTGCAATGTGCTAACTTTTTCTCTTCAATCAAATAAAGAGTAAACCTAATATATTTATTCTATTATAGCCCGAGTGTGTAAATTTCCAGCGTATCTGATGTCACTTCACAAAAACCAAACTGGAGAACCATCTAGACTATCAGTTGCGCACTAACAGTGTAACTTTACAAAGAGTACTTTTTCTCCTCAACGAACAAAAGAGTAAACATGCCACGCTAATTAGTATTGTTCGCATTATGCCCTCGAGAGTTAGAAAAAAAGTTGGCAACTTAATCGAGTCAATGTCACCAAGAACCACAAATCGCAAAAACATTAACTTCTCAGTTGCTCCATAAATCTAACTTGGCAATGATACTTTTTCTCATTCAATCAAACAATGAGTAAAACTCATATTATATATTCTATTAATGCCCCGAAAGTGTAAATTGCAACGGATCGACGTCATATGTTCACAAAGAACCCAAAATCGGAAAACATTAACACCGCAGTTGCCTCCTAACGAGTATGACTTGCAATGAGTACTTTTTTCATTCAATCAAACAAAGATAAAACCCAATATATATCTATTATACCCCGAGTGTGTAAATTAAACGTACGAGTCACGTTCACAAACCAAAAATCGAACCAAACATTAGACTACTCAGTTGCTCCTAAGCAGTATAACTTTGCAATGAGTACGTTTCTCTAAATTCAATCAAACAAAATAAAACCTAATAATATTATTCTATTATGCCCCCGATGTGTACAATTTGCAACGTCTCGAGTAAACGCTTCCAAAACCAAAACCGGAGCAAACATTAGACTACTCAGTTGCGCACCTAACATTATACACTTTACAACGAGTAACTTTTTTCTCCTTCAACCGAACAAAAGTAAAACATAATTAAGTGTTCCATAGCCCGAGAGTGTAAATTTGCAAGTATCGGATGTCAATGTCACAAACACCCAAAATCGAAACCAACATTAGCCTGCTCATTACTCCATGAAGTATAACTTTAACACTGTGTACTCTCGCATCTTTCAATCAACAAAGAGTAAAACCTAATATATATTATATTTATGCCCCGAGGGGTAACATTTTCCAACGTATCGATGTCAAACCTTCACAAAACCAAACCGACAAACATAGACTACTCAGTTGCGCCTCCCACAGTATAACTTTACAACGAGCTACTTTTTCGTCCTTACCGAACAAAGATCAAACCTAATTATATTGTTCCAATAGCCCCCGAGATGTAATTTTGCAACGCTATCTGATGTCAATGTCACAAAACTAAAATCGGAAACCATTAGACTACTCAGTTGCTCCCTAACAGTATAAGCTTTGCAATGAGATCGTTTTCTCATTCATTCAAACATAGTGAAACCTACAATTATAGATTCTATTATGCCCCGAAGTGTGTAAGATTTGGCCACGTATCGATGTCAACGTTCACCAAACAAAC
>NW_017891422.1:0-3316 GCF_001540865.1 Ananas comosus | reverse complement strand
GCTCGTATGACACATGTTTCTAAACCTCTAGGGTACTAGGAGGACTAATGAGGCACCCTCGTGGAGCGCGATACGTAGAGAGTTTCGTTGCATCGGCTGGGTGGCTTCGTGGAAATGGGGCGAAATGCCCCTATGCTTTTCTACTTGTTGTAAAATATTTTTACAATTCATTTCTATGCTAAATGAATTTACCATGAATTTTAGAGCACCTTAAAATAACATGCCTTGTGTATTATGAAATTTCACTAAATATAGTAGAGCTATATGAAGAGAATGCATTGCATACGGGAAAAATGTTATTTTGCCAAGAGTGAAAAAAATACATCTTTTTCATTATGGATGATTATGGATTGGAATTATGTCTTTGGAACATAGTTGACCATGTTTTGACATAGAGAACAGAGTGTGCATAAAAAGCGGGGCACTTGAAATAGTAAAACTATGAAACTGCAACATAGAGACATAGTGACTAGGCCCACTACATATCTGCTATTATTCACACTCTCTGGGCATAATAGAACAATATAATTAGGTTTTACGCTTTGTTCGATAGAATGAAAAAAAGTACTCATTGCAAAGTTATACTGTTAGGGCGCAACTGAGTAGTCTAATGTTGTTCCTGGGTTCATGTGAACGTTGACATCGATTCGTTCCAAATTTACACTCTCGGTGCATAATAGAACAATATAAATAGGTTTTACTCTTTGTTCGATAGATTGAGAAAAAGTACTCGTTGCAAAGTTATACTGTTTGGGCGCAACTGAGTTGTCTAATGTTGTTCCTGTAAGGTACCGAACTTCTAAAATCATGAAGTTACGGTGTACATTTGATTGGAGAGCCATTGGAAAGGTTCCGGTGAAGTTCGGTGAAGTTCGGGAGCATTCGGGCGATTCGGTGCGCGTAGGCGCGGAAACGGAACCCGAAAGGCTATGTTGGTCCATGGATTAAATCCAGCATTAGCATGGATGAAAAGATGGTGAAAACATGTTTGAAAACATGTTGGGAGAGTCTCCGTTCGATTTGAAACGAATCGGAGGTCAAACGAGCGAAAACGGGCGAAAACGGAGCGAAAACGGTGAAAAAGCTGAAAATTTGGCTAAGTCCTAAATGCTGTTTTTCTGGACCTTCGGGGACCGGTCCCTCAAGTCCAGAGACCGGTCCCAGCACCCGAAAATGGCCCAGTTTGGGCTGTGCACAACTAATATTGTTGAGGGGCCTTTGTGCAATTGTGCAGGGTGTATAGAGAGAGTTGAGGGCTCATTTCCTCTCCTTCTCCCTTACGTTGCAACCCAACACCACCTCTCTCTCTCTCTAAACGTGAAGAAGAAGAAGAAGAAAGAGGAGAAGAGAAGGAAGGAAAAGGAGGAGAAAGGAGAGGAGAAGAAGTGGATCATCATCACCAACATCATCTTCTTCTTCCTCTTACCATTAGAGCAAGCTTAGCAAGGTAAGCTCCAAACCCTACAATGGTAGATCTCTAGGGTTTGATCCTAATGCTCTAGAAATGGTTTGATTAGTGTTCTAGCAAGCTTAATAGATGTTTAATGCTTGAATCTAGAGATCGAATGGTGGATTTCGCCGTAGTGCAAACCTAGGGTTCCAAAATGGCGTTTTGATATATATGAGGGTTTGATCTCATTTAACCCTCTGTAAACCTAATTGATAGGTCACTGAACGCGTTGGAAGCGACGGTTCGTCGATTCGCCGAGCAGGTGCGACGTTCCGGCTGAAACAGGTGTTGTAGGCTTCGTTTTCGCCTGGAGGGCCGAGGCGACGTCGTAAAATCCTGGAAACGGATTTGGAGCATCATAACAAGAAACCGAAGACCTATAATTTCCGGATCGCGGATTGGAGGTCGTTTGGTGGTCGCGCGCGGATTGGGTCGAGCCGAGCGGCGTGCGCCGCGGGAGGCCGATTGCGAGTGACGACGAGCAATCGGAACGCGATAAAAGGTGGGGGGTGTCATCCCGAAGCAATCGGGCTTCTCCTTCTGTCCAAGTATCTTTATGTTGATCAATTGTGCATACTGAGCATGATGCATTATAGGGTGCTTGATTAGTGTTATTACATATTCTTGCATGTTAGTGTAATATAGTGTTGTTGGCTGAATACTTGTACCTAATATGCATGTGATTGGGACATAGTGTAGTGAAACCCTATAATGACAAGATTAATGTGGATAGACTCTAGTTGAAAGAACACCTAGTCGTCGTGTACAATTAGAGTATTGAGAACGAGTGGCATGTAAACAATGATCATAACAATAACGAGTGGCATTGGAACCTAGTTATGATATTGCATGAGAATCTAGTGTAGTTGACACTTATGATATTTGAGTATAGGGATTAGTTGAGTTTCCCTAGTTGTGATACATTGCATGGGTGGATTTCCCTAGTTACGGTTTGGTAGAGAACCTAAAGAGTTGTGTTGTTAACCCTAGATGGTAGGGTATCCTCAGTGACGGGGATTTGATCATACTCTATGTCTGTTCGAAGCTTGGTGTGGTCGCTCCACACAAGCAGTGCACTCCGGAGTTGTCACACGATAGGGATAGCCTTTTGGGTCCCGAGGGGTTAGCCTTTTTGGACCCCGCAGACGGTCTGGGTTGAGTGAGTAGTTCTCACCTTGAGTGAGCGGTTCCTCACCCAGGAGATTGAGAGTTGGTTGAGTGAGTAGTTCTCACCTTGAGTGAGCGGTTCCTCATCCACTAGATTGAGATTAAGTTGTGGCACCTATGTCGAGAGTTGGGCGAGTGAGCGGATCCTCCCCATTGAGATTAGCTGGAGGGATAGCCTTATTGGGTCCCGTAGACGGTATTAGGTGAGTGAGCGGATCCTCACCAGTGTGACTGAGAGTAGGTGTGGCACCTATAGCATAGACGTGAGGTTGAGAGTGAGCCTTTAGGCTAGCCGAGTGATTGGGTAAACTATTGAGCATGTAGTAGTATGATGGTTGGCCTTTACTATGAGATTTGAGTGGAACAGCCCTGTACCTAGTCGAGATTGAGTCGGACCATCCAGATGTTAGTCGGGTGAGGAGCGGGGTAGCTCTTTGCCTAGGACTTTCGAGATTGGGTCGAACCTACGAGTTATGAGTCGGGCAAGGAGCGGGGTAGCTCTTTGTCTAGGACCCTTGAGATATGAGTTAGGCGGGAAAAAAGCGGGGTAGCTCTTTACCTACTGGATTTGAGACCTTAGGCAAGATTGGCCTAGTTGATTGGGTTGTAACATGAATTGCATAAGCGAAATTGCATTCATACCATGTTTAGATATAGTACACTGCATAGCTACGTTGTAGTGGTATTTACTTCATTGTT
>NW_017891421.1:0-18298 GCF_001540865.1 Ananas comosus | reverse complement strand
TAAGAATCAAATTTGCAAACGCGATTTTCACGCGTTCGCGGATCAGGTCCTAAAGGGATCAACCCAGAGCACCGGATCCTCGAAACGTATGAAATGAGAACAGCCGAAAATCGGCTAAGTTCCTCGGAAGGATAAAGCTCTCGGGAACCGGCTCCTCTGCCTGAGACACGGGTCCCCCAGGGACCAGGTCCACAAGCGACTGGACAGGTTGCATGCGGCGCCAGCAGCTCTGAATGCGCCAGGGGTGAAGTTCCCCGGGACGGGCCCTGCTCAGGGCGAGACTGGCCTCTTGCCATGCGCGGCCCCACACACCCCCATGCCCAGCATCATGGGCCGGTGCTATTAATTTAGTGACACGTTGAGGAGGTTTTATTTGCAATTCTTTGCGCAAACATTGAGCCTAATGTCTAGGACGCCGAGCCTGCAGAGGTTTTTCTCTCCAATTTCTCACCTTCCTCCATCTTTCTCTCCCTCCTCGTCTTGTAGAAGAAAGACACCGAGAAGAAGAGAAGGAGTAGTCAGAGAGCAGGCGAAAGAAATATATATATTATTTTTGCTCTCGAAAACCTTCCATAACTCACTTTTGATCATTTTAACACCTTCGGACTCTCCGAAGTGTTCCATCCTCGCACTTTGGTCAATTCGACTAAAGTTCGATATTCATTTTCCGAATTTACGGTATATTACAGATTGAGTATCAACCGGAGGATGAAGAGAGCGAATATGCTCCTGGCGACGATTCTGAGGAGGACGAGCCGGATTGGGAGACTTTTGTTCCCGAGGTATTAGCTAAGGATAAGGATACTGCGAAAGGCAAGGGAAAAGGAAAAGCCGTGGATAAAGGCAAAGGAAAGGCGACTGAGCGTCTCGGTCGTCGTAAGTCCGGGGGTGTTGAAATTCGAGAACCGGGCTCTGAGCCACCACGTCACAGTCTACAGGATGTTCCATCTAATCGACGGTCAATGTACTCGTCGAAACACTGCATTGGTGAGCGAGATGTTGGGGTGGCCAGTATCATTAGTTGTGTGCCGGGTTTTCAGGATTTATTTGAACAGGGAAATCTTCATCAGATTTGTGATTTTCCGGAGCAAACCGGTTATTGTTTGGAGTTGATCAGAGAATTTTACATGAGAGCAGGTCACCTCAGTGACTCCGACGGCGGTCCGTACGTATTTAAGACTTCCGTACGTGGTGTTGAGTTATCCATTACTCCTGAGACAATAGCTTCGGTGCTAGAGATGGAAGCAAAGACTGACGGAGTGGAGTATCTGCAGGCCGGGTTCGACTCACTTCGCGATTGGAACCGTGTCGTGAACACTATTTGCATGCCGGGTACTGAATCAAACGGCATTATGGTTATGTCCAAAGATTTCAAAATGGAGTACAGGGTTCTGAACTTCGTGGTTTGCTACAACATCATGCCTCTCGCGAACACGAAAATTTTGAGATGGGATCGCATTCTGTACATGTATCTCTTGGGTAGGCCGGATATTGTAAGTGCCAAAAATATTAACATGAATATTCCGTTTCTGATCTGGCGAAGAATGGCAAAAGATATCAAGACTTCCGGGCAAAATAAGAGGTTACCATTTCCTTTGATAATCATGAGGATTCTGCGACTTCGTGAAGTGGATGTTCGTTGTACATCATACGAGCACAGTTTGGGTCGGATAAATGAACGGACATTTGTGAAGTCCTCGGTGCAGCTTCGTACACCGTCTCAGCGTGCTTCTTCCCCTCCTGCAGCTCCACCTCCTGCTACTGCTACTTCTTCCCGTCCTTCTATGGACATTTCTGAGGAAGATATTTCCGTTTCATCGGTGTATCGTGAGCAGCAACGTCTATCTGAGGAGCTTCAGAAGTTGTCTGCGGAACAAGCTGCGATTCGTAAGGATGCGAGCAAGATGAAGCGCTTGTTGAATATGATTTTTGACAAATTAAGATGTTGTCGGGCAGATTTACCTCCAGGAGATGATTCTAACTAGGAGTTACCGGGACTTGCCCGCAGCGCGATGGCAAGAGTTTCAAGTGCGGCCAACCGGGACATCTTATCCGGGAGTGCCCGAGCTAGACGTCGTCAGCGCCGACGGCGGCATCAGCACCATTTACCCCGAGACAGCTTGCGGGGTTGCCACCAGCAATGTCGGCTGGGCGCGCGTCATCACCGCGACAGCCGGAGGGATCGAGAGCGCCTAGCAGCCTAGTCTTTGCCACTCAGGTAGAGGAGGAGCAGCAGCCTGTAGCACCCGACGATGTCGTGGCAGGTATAATAATGATTAATGGCACTAGAGCTAGAACATTGTTCGATACTGGTGCATCACGATCATTTGTAGGCTCAAAGTTTGCAAAGGCACATGGCATAGAAATGACGCATAACGAGGATTACTGGTGGGTGAATGGTCCCGAGCACTCGTTTCGCGTTTATGATGAGTGCTTGGAGGTTCCGGTGCAGGTTGGCGACTGGATCATGCCAATAGACCTACTGGTGCTAGACCGGATGTGGGGCTTCGATGTTATTTTGGGGACCAATTGGCTCTCCAAATACTATGCGGTCANACTGGTGGGTGAATGGTCCCGAGCACTCGTTTCGCGTTTATGATGAGTGCTTGGAGGTTCCGGTGCAGGTTGGCGACTGGATCATGCCAATAGACCTACTGGTGCTAGACCGGATGTGGGGCTTCGATGTTATTTTGGGGACCAATTGGCTCTCCAAATACTATGCGGTCATAGATTGTGAAAGTAAGGTTATCACTTTTCGTGAGCCTAACCAAGAAGAATTCGTGTACCGGGCGTGCAAAGGTGCGCGTTTCGCGGCGACTATATCGTCAGTAAGGGCCAAGAGAATGATCAAGGGAGGATGTAAGGCCTATTTGGCAACCATGGTTGATGGCCGTGGGGAGCACCCTGATCTTGGAAGTATCCGGATTGCGTGCGAGTTTTCGGATGTATTTCCGGCGGAGTTACCGGGATTGCCACCGGACCGGGAAGTTGAGTTCGTTATCGACTTAATTCCCGGGGCGGCGCCAGTTTCGAAGGCTCCGTATCGAATGGCACCGGTGGAGTTGGTGGAGCTAAAGGGACAATTACAAGACTTGCTCGATAAAGGCTTCGTGAAGCCGAGCGTGTCTCCGTGGGGAGCTCCGGTGCTATTTGTAAAGAAGAAAGACGGCACACTTCGACTCTGTGTAGACTATCGTGAGTTGAACAAAGTAACGATAAAGAACAAGTACCCGTTGCCGAGAATTGACGATTTATTCGATCAGTTACAAGGGTCCAAGGTGTATTCGAAGATTGATCTCCAGTCGGGGTATCATCAACTAAAGATAAGGCAGAAGGATGTGCACAAAACGGCGTACCGTACGCGGTATGGCCATTATGAGTTCACGGTAATGCCGTTTGGGCTTACGAATGCCCCGGCAGCGTTTATGCACTTGATGAATCGAGTCTTCAGGCCATTGTTGGACCAGTGCGTCGTGGTGTTTATAGACGACGTGTTGGTTTATTCGAAAAGCGAGGAGGAGCACGAGGAGCACTTGAGAGCTGTGTTGCAGATACTCAGGCAAGAGAAGCTCTATGCTAAGTTAAAGAAATGTGAATTCTGGTTGAGGGAAGTCACATTTTTGGGCCACGTGATATCGGGCGACAGAGTGTCAGTAGACCCGAAGAAAGTGGAGGCGATCAAGGATTGGCCTCGCCCGACAAATGTAGCGTAGGTCCGCAGTTTTCTTGGACTCGCGGGCTACTACTGGCGGTTCGTGGAGGGGTTCGCCAAAATAACCACTCCGCTAACGCGCCTTACGCATAAAGGAGTAAAATGTGTTTGGAGCGACGATTGCGATCGGAGCTTCGAGGAGTTAAAGGACAAGTTGACGTCAACCCCGGTTCTTGCCTTGCCGACTCCGGGGGAGACATTTGTAGTGTATAGTGATGCCTCGTATGTTGGCCTCGTGTGTGTGTTAATGCAAAATGGGTGAGTCATTGCATATGCATCGCCCCAGTTAAAGAGTTATGAGAAGAACTACCCGATTCACGACCTTGAGTTAGCCGCGGTGATTTTCGCGCTGAAGCTTTGGAGGCATTACTTATATGGTGAGCATTGTGAGGTCTACACCGATCACAAGAGTCTCAAATACTTGTTCACCCAGAAAGAGTTGAATATGCGACAGCGACGGTGGTTGGAGTTGTTAAAGGACTATGATGTCACTATACTATACCACCCCGGAAAAGCCAATGTCGTGGCCGATGCTCTAAGTAGAAAATCGGCGGATAATCTAGTGACGGCAATCACACCTCAACCGCTATTGCACGAGGAAATGCAACGTCTTGGGTTGGAAGTAGTAGCGCCGGGAGTGCCGGCCATGCTTACTGCGTTGATCGTGCAACCGACCCTATTCGAAAGGATTAAAGAACTTCAAGCTTCGGATCCTTATCTCCAAAAGGTTCGAAGTGAAGTTAAAAATAGCAATGCCGAGGATTTTGGCATTCGAGCTGATGGCGCACTTCGATTTAGAAATCGTTGGTGCGTGCCTAAGGATGATGACTTGCGAAGGGCGATTATGCAAGAAGCACACCAATCTCCCTATAGCATACACCCCGGCGGCACTAAAATGTATAAGGACTTGAAAGAGCATTATTGGTGGCCGGGCATGAAAAGAGATGTTGGGGAGTTCGTGGCGCAATGTCTAACGTGCCAACAAGTGAAATCTGAGCGCCGATTTTCGGCGGGAAAACTACAAAGCCTATCGATACCCGTTTGGAAATGGGAAGATATAGCGATGGACTTTATTACCGATTTGCCTCGATCACAAGGCGGACACGATGCGATATGGGTGATAGTTGATCGATTGACAAAATCGGCACACTTTTTGCCGATACATACTACGTGGTCGGGAGACAAGCTTGCGCAAGTTTATCTCGACGAGGTTATGAGACTGCATGGGGTTCTAGTGTCGATTGTGTCAGATCCAGACCCCAGGTTCACATCTCATTTCTGGAAGAGTTTACAAGATGCGTTGGGCACACGGCTCGACTTCAGTACAGCGTTCCATCCTCAGACTGACGGACAATCGGAGCGGACAATACAGATCCTTAAGGATTTACTTCGAGTGTGTGTACTCGATTACAAAGGCGGTTGGAATGATTTCTTGCCGATGGCGGAGTTCGCGTATAATAACAGTTATCAAGAAAGTATCGCGATGGCTCCGTTTGAAGCCTTGTATGGACGCAAGTGTCGTTCTCCTATCCATTGGAGCGACGTGGGCGAGAGAGCGGCCCTTGGCCCGGACGTGGTACGGGAGGCGGAAGAAAAAGTTCGTCTCGCTCGTCAACGATTAGCGGCGGCGCAATCTCGACAGAAAAGTTACGCCGATAAGCGAAGAAAGGATATAGAGTTCGCGGTGGGAGACCGCGTGTTCTTAAGAGTATCGCCAATGCACGGAGTAAAACGTTTTGGGGTCCGTGGGAAGCTAAGTCCCCGATATGTCGGACCGTTCGAGATTTTGGAGCGAGTGGGTGCGGTAGCGTACAAGTCGCACTACCACCGAGACTCATGGGAGTTCACAATGTATTCCATGTGTCAAACCTTCGAAAGTATATTCGCAACTCGACACATGTGTTAGAGTATGAACCCGTGGAGTTACGCGAAGACATGTCTTATGAGGAGTACCCCGTGTGCGTACTCGATCGAGAGGAACGAAAGTTGCGAAGTCGCAGAATTCCTTATGTGAAAGTCCAATGGAGCAACCATGCGGTGCGAGAAGCCACTTGGGAGCTCGAGGAAATGATACGGCGGGACTATCCGCATTTATTCGAGTCAACGAGTTAAGGTATGGTTAATTTCGAGGACGAAATTATTTTAAGGGGTGGAGAATGTAATATACCGAAAAGCTTCGGCAAATAAATATCGAACTTTAGTCAAATTGACCAAAGTGCGAGGTTGGTACACTTCGGAATGTCCGAAGGTGTTAAAATGAGCAAAAGTGCATTGTTGGAGGTCGTCGAGAGCTTAAGGATTCAAAATCTGCATTCTGCAGGTTTGTGCTCCCAGGGACCGGTCCCTGAAGGAGAGACTGGTCCCTAAACGCGTGAAAACTGAGCAGCTGAAAAATCGGCTAAGTCCTGAGAAGGCAGGCTTCGGGAACCGGTCCCTGCCTGAGAGACTGGTCCCCCTGTAAGGAAGTGAATTCTCGAAATCCGAGGATTGTATTTCATCCAGGATCGACTGACTGTCGAGAGAATACCCATTGTGGGAGTTAAGAATGTCCAAAACACTAGAAGTGCTTTGGAGTTGAGTCCGCGAGAGCAAATAGGCAAAATCTTGACTCAGCAGATTTTTGCTCTTGGGAACCGGTCCCTGGAGGGAGGGACCGGTCCCCGTAGCTGATGGTCGTGGGGAAGGTCGATGCGACCGGTCCCTGGCTGAGGGGACCGGTCCCTGGCTGAGGGGACTGGTCCCCGTGCGCGACGCCCGCGAGAGAAAGCCTAAATTTGGCTAAGTCCTGAAGGTTTCCCTTTCGGGAACCAGTCTCTCAGGAGAGACCGGTCTCCCAGGGACCGGTCCCTCAGGTGAGGACCGGTTCCCGAACGCGAAAAGTCCCCAGACTGCGGGGAGAGCTCTCGGGGACCGGTCCCTTGTCGGGGAGACCGGTCCCTCTGGGCGAAAACAGCCCAGTGACAGCAGGTTGAGAGATGAAAAGAGTGGATTTTGTTATAATAGAGGAGCATATTAGCCCACTCCCTCTCTCAGCCTCTCATTTCTCTCTCTCTTACTCTCTTTCTCTCTTGCTCTCTCTCTCTCTCTAGAGATAACAAAGAAGAAGAAGGAGAAAGAGAAGAAAAAGAAGGAGGAGAGGAAGAAGAAGAAGGAGGAGAAGAAGAAGAAGAAGGCTTGGAGCATTTTCCTCTCTCTCTCTCCTCTCCATTGGTGTAGCTCAAGAGGTAAGCTACAAACCCTAGCTTTTTATACTTAGGGTTTTGGGATTTTTATGCCGTGGAGTGGGTCAAATGGACCCTAAGCAAGCTTCTTAATAGATCAATCCCAAGAATCTAGGGTTTTATTGGAGGTTGCTATATGTGCATCCTAGGGCTCCAAATGGGGGCATTTTGTAAAGTATGAGATTGACCTCATTTGAGGCCTTGTAAACCTAATCGATAGGTGCCCAAACGCGGGGGCGAAGTCGATTCCGCGATTTGTCGAGCGGGCTTGGAGCAATCGGCGAATTACGGTCGTTTCGGCATTATCTTGGACCAAAGGAGGCTAAAGCCTCATCGTAGTGCTCGCCAAGGAGCATTGCTAAAGCATCTACGTTGATAAGAGGTAGGGGGTGCCATCCCGAAGCTTTCGAACTCCTTTCTATGTCTTAGATTGCATTTAATCTCATCTCTTCATGTTGCATTGTAGGGTTGCATGATATTACCTTTCCTTATGCTTTCTAGTTGATAACCTAGTGTACTTGGAACGCTTGGTGACATAGATAGGTGAGGATTGGGTCGAGACGTGGATCCTATGATGTGAAAGAAATGAGATGAACCCGATGGGGGTATTGATGACATAGAAAGTAGTGCTAATATTAAAGAAGAAACGAGTGGCATCCAAACATTTAATGATGACGAGTGGCATTAATGTAATGTAAACAACACTAGAGGTTTGAGAACCTAGGGATAGGTGGATCCCTTAGAAAATGCCTTGTGGACAAGGACTTAGTAAACCTAAGTAGCCTCACATGGAAAGGTTGTCGATGAGTTGATTGAGACATTACTCCTATCGATAGAGCTTCCTCACTTGGAGAGGATTGGATTGGGTTGTGGACCCTAGTTACAGTGCTTCCTCACTTGGAGAGGATTGGATTGGGTTGTTGACCCTAGATGTAGGGCATCCTCACTTGGAGAGGATAGATCTAGCTCACAGTCTGCGTTTAGGATGGTATAGCCATCCAATCCCCACATGGAGGGGATTGTCGTCGAGTACTCCGGAGTGTCGCGCGACTAGGACCACTTGGAGGTCCGGACCACATGGAGGTCCGCAGACGGTCCCGGGCTTGGGTGCACTTGGAGCTCCCTCCCCACTTTGGGATTGAAAGGTGAGTTATGGGCGAGCCCTAGGGCCTCGCCACAGATTGGGTAAATGAAAAGTTAAAGGCTTAAAAATATCATTGAACATTACTATTCGAACATGGATCGAATTTGTTAGCATGGTAGCAAACCTTTATTATATGATGCATGCATTCATATTCATGATTATGGGCATAGTAGCATAGTTTTCCTACTATCGCATTTACTGCTTTCAGATACATATCTATCTATCTACTTGTTGTTACTTGTGCCCACTTGGACCTAGTGGGGAGATCGGCAGAGTCGGCGGCCGAGCCCACTGGGAACTATGGAAGATAGTTCTCACCCCACTCTATTTCCAGTGGTAGGTACAGGGTTGCCGAGGGAGGACCGCGGCAAGGGCATCGCGCCCGATCAGTGAGGCCGTGGTAGTATAGTAGCTTTCCTTTTGCATTAGTTCCCCTATGTATTGAGAGAGATTCGTTGTAGGTGAGGACTTGGAGAGCTATGTATTTTGGGGTGAATATGTAATCCTTAAGAAAAGTGATGTAAATGAAAATGACGGAACTATTGTAATAGTTAGTAAAGTACTCTCTTTATTTCACATGCTATATCTTGTGGATTCTTGCTCCTTGCATTGTTGGCACTGTTTGTGCCCTTGTGAATGTGTATGTTTAGAATTTAACTTCCTGGGTAAATTCTTGTACATATTCTTGTTGTTGAGCCTTGGGCGGACATGGGAGGTGCTGTCCGTTCGGCAATCCGCCGCCGCAGCCGAACCGTGCCAAATTGGTAGTGGTTTCGGGGCGGGGCGTGACAGAATATGTGGTATCAGAGCAAAGAGAGCAAGTGAAGAGAGAAAGTCTAGGATGACCTAGGAGACCCTAGGTTGATAAGCCCTAAGGTTATAGGTGCGTGAGCGGAACGTGAACCTATAGCGGTGGCGGAAGCTAATTCGATTGGGTCGAGGTAGTAATATGTCTCTAGTTGTGATTAGAGACGAATTCAAGTGGTATGAGTTCTTGTCTTGAGGTGGTTGTGTCGGCGGCCGACAACACGATACCGAGAGTCTAGAACGAGTACGCTTGTGTGCTTCCGCCCGATTCTGTTGACGAGTCGTCTTGTGTCGTAATTTCGACGAGGTAAATGGTTAAGACGACTGACCAAGTATTTGCGTTTCAGGGACTAATGTCTCCAAGATGCTACACGTGTAGATCTACTCCAGCACCGACTCCTGAGATGCCCAAGCCGGACGAACCGAGTACGATAGATCGGTTATAGGCGCAGGTGGCCGCATTGGCCAATGTGGTGCAGCGCCAGGAGACCGGATTCGAGCGGCTCCAGGAGCTCTTGGAACGGCAGGCGGCGGCAGCGGCCGCAACGGCGACGGACGGACGCGGTGTGTCCACGCCCTCGGCACGCGTACACGAGCCGGCTGAGGGTGAGGGTATAGCGGCGATTCCGGTGGCGGCGCGACCCCCGCCGACGATCGTACCACCGACGGCATCGGGATCGGCTACACCCGATGTGACAGCAGAGGATGTGGAAGGAGAGCACGCATTGGCGGTTCTTATCAAGTTCAACAAGTTCCATCCGCCAACCTTTGAGGGCGAGAAGGTGGAACCGGCGATGGTCGAGTCTTCGAACGACTCGATGGAAACCCTCTTCGATGATTTACGCACCTTGGAGAGGGATAAGGTGTACCTCGCCACCCATTGCTTGGAGAAGGCGGCGAAGGTTTGGTGGAAGCGCGTTAAGCGGGATCGGCTTCCCGGCCTTCCGCCGATGTTGTGGGAGGAATTCAAGCGGGAGATGTTCGCCAACTATTTCCCCGATACATTGAAGCGGAAGCTCAAGGAGAAGTTCCGCAAACTAGAGCAAGGGGACCGCTCAGTGGCGGAGTATGAATAAGAATTCTCCCATATCATAGATTGCGTCCCGGATGTTGTAAAGGATGACCGGGACCGGGCCGAGTGGTTCTTGCGAGGACTTCGGCCGGGAATTTACAAGGCCGTGCAAATACTCAAGCTCACGACCTTTGCGGAGGTCTTCGATCGAGCGCTGTAGGCGGAGCACGGATATGCCCACATTCGGGAGAAGCGTGAGCTTTTGGCCGAGTCCAAGGACAAGGGCAAGAAACGCCAAGGCGGCGGTAGTTCGGGTGGTCAAATACGTTACAAGAAACCCCCGAAGTACCCGCGCACTCAACAGAAGGGCGGTGGAGCATGGCGGTGCATTGTATGCGGCGGAGACCACTCGGTCTCGCACTGTGAGCAAGGCAGAGGCAAGTGCTATAAGTATGGGCAACCGGGGCACTTCATTCGGGACTGCCCGGGAGGAGGAGCCTCACCTGCCCCATCGATTGCCTCGGCGCGGGCGATTCCAGCTCACTATGGAGTAGTTCCACCGACGGCCGCGTCGACGGGAAGCGCGATGATGCCGCGTCAACCTGAAATGATGCGATCGCCCCCGAGCGGACGGGTATTCGCCGCTCAGGTCCAAGCTGAGGAGCCTGCGGAGGCGGAGGAGCATCGCCTTGTGGCAGGTATGGTTTTAATTAACGGAGTTCGCTCCAGGGCTTTATTTGATACAGGAGCCACGCATTCATTCATAAGTAGATCATTCGCATGCATGCATGACATTCTCATAGAAGCGAGTGACAAGTGGCGAGTGGAGGGCCCTGGGTCGACATTTAATACCTACACGGAGTGCGCCTCGTGTCCGGTGCAAATAAGCGACTGGATTATGCCTATCCGGACATTAGAACTCACAAAACTAGAGGCGTACGATGTTATATTGGGCATGGACTGGCTCTTGAAATATCATGCAACGATCGACTGCAAGGGCAGGGTGATCACATTCCGTGAGCCAGGACAAGAAGGGTTCACCTATCGAGCTTGTTAGAGCTCGTGCTTCGTCACGACGGTATCTGCGACGAGAGCAAGAAAGTTGGTCAACAGCGGTTGCACGGCGTTCTTAGCGACTGTTGTGGAGGTGGATCAAGTAGCTCCAACGTTGGAGGAGATATCTGTGGTGCGGGAGTTCCCGGATGTGTTTCCTGCGGAGTTGCCGGGGATACCACCGGATCGGGAGATCGAGTTCGTTATAGACTTGGTTCCCGGTACCGCACCGATCTCGAAGGCTCCGTACCGAATGGTGCCGGCAGAACTGAAGGAGTTGAGGAGTCAGTTGCAAGATCTCCTCGACAAGCAATTCATCCGGCCAAGTGTATCACCGTGGGGAGCCCCGGTGTTGTTTGTACGGAAGAAGGACGGAACGTTCCGACTCTGCGTGGACTATCGGGAATTAACAGAGTCGCGATCAAGAACAAGTACCCACTACCCTGAATCGATGATTTGTTCGATCAGTTGTAAGGGTCGTGCGTGTACTTGAAGATAGATTTGCAATCCGGCTATCATCAGTTGAAAATCAAGCCGGAGGATGTGCAGAAGACCGCGTTCCGCACGCGATATGGACACTACGAATTCACGGTCATGCCATTTGGACTCACGAATGCTCCAGCGGCGTTCATGGATTTGATGAACCGTGTCTTCAGAGAGTACATGGACCGATTTGTCGTGGTCTTCATAGACGACATATTGGTATATTCTCGTAGCGACGAGGAACATGCCGAGCATTTGAGAATAGTGCTTCAAGTCCTTCGGGAGGAGAAGCTATATGCTAAACTGAAGAAGTGTGACTTCTGGCTTCGCGAAGTCGCCTTCTTAGGGCATGTAATTTCCGCTGGTGGAGTTTCTATAGACCAGAGGAAAGTTGAGGCAATCAAAATTGGCCGCGCCTGACGAATGTCACGGAGGTTCGAAGCTTCGTGGGCTTAACGGGCTATTATAGGCGGTTTGTGGAAGGCTTTTCCAAGATAGTAATTCCACTTACCCGCCTGACTCAAAAAGGCACCAAGTTTGTGTGGAGCGAAGAGTGCGACCGGAGTTTCAAAGAGCTGAAGTAAAAGGTTGACTTCGACTCCGATGCTCTCTCTACCGGTGCAGGGCGAAGACTTCATAGTCTATAGCGATGCCTCCTATCTTGGGTTGGGGTGTGTGTTGATGCAAAACGGGAAGGTGATCGCTTATGCGTCCCGCCAGCTGAAGAGCTATGAGAAGAACTACCCCATCCATGATCTGGAGTTAGCGGCGGTAATTTTCGCCTTGAAGTTGTGGAGGCACTACCTATATGGTGCCCATTGTGAGATCTATACCAACCACAAGAGCTTGAAGTACCTGTTTACACAGAAGGAGCTCAATATGCGTCAGCGGCGGTGGTTGGGGCTGTTAAAGGATTATGACATTGATATCCTCTACCACCCCGGGAAGGCAAATATGGTCGCGGACGCACTTAGTAGGAAGTCGGCGAAGAACCTCGCTTTTGATGTTACCCAGCAAACACCCCTATGGCTGGATATGGAGCGATTGGACCTAGAAGTGGTCGCTCCCGAGGTCCCGACTCAGTTGATGGCACTCGTTGTCCAACCGACCTTGTTGGAGAGGATCAAAGATCTGCAAATCGCAGACCGAGAACTCCAAAAGGTGCGGCGAAACATCAAGGAAGGGCATGGCGGCGATTTCAGTGTAAACGCCGATGGTACGCTTCGTTTTAGAAATCGATGGTGTGTACCGAGAGATGGAGAGCTCCGTGAATTGATCCTACAAGAAGCACACCGATCTCCATATGCGGATCACCCGGGCGGCACCAAGATGTATCAAGGATTGAAAGTACACTATTGGTGGCCGGGAATGAAAGGCGATATTGGACGCTTTGTGGCAAAATGCCTGACATGCCAACAAGTAAAGGCCGAGCGTCGATTTCTAGCGGGAAAGCTTCAAAGCCTACCAATCCTCATTTGGAAGTGGGAGGATATATCGATGGACTTCGTGGTCGGCTTGTCTCGTTCAACGGGCGGCCATGATGCAATTTGGGTAATTGTGGACCGATTGACGAAATCGGCTCACTTCTTGCCGATCCAAACCACATGGTCGGGTGACAGGTTAGCCCAAGTATATCTTAACGAGGTGGTGAGACTGCACGGGATGCCGAAATCGATCGTGTCAGATCGTGACCCCCGGTTCACCTCACATTTTTGGAAGAGCCTGCAGGAAGCCCTTGGCAGACGGCTCGATTTTAGCACCGCATTTCATCCTCAGACCGATGGGCAAATAGAGAGAACCATTCAAACTCTGTAGGATATGTTGCGAGCGTGCGTCATCGATTATAAGGAAAGTTGGTGTGACCACCTACCGATGGCCAAGTTCGCCTACAACAACATTTATCACGCTAGTGTAGAGATGGCACCGTTCGAGGCTCTCTATGGGCGGACGTGTCGGTCTCCTATACAGTGGAGCGACGTAGGTGAGCATGCGAAGTTCGGCCCAGATGTATTGCGAGAAGCGGAGGAGAAAGTCCGCCTTGCTCGCAAGAGATTGCTCACGGCGCAGTCGAGACAGCAGAGCTATGCGGTGTCACGCCCCGGGACCCACCGGAAGCCCCCCGGCGCGTGCCCAGACCCGCCATACATCTAAAACATATAAGGCATCTAAAAACAACAATAAATAAAGCGGTAATAAAAGACAACTAGGAGTATCAAAGCATGATATAATACTAAGTTCTACAATAGAGAAAGGAGCATAAAGCTGGAATCCACTAATAAAAGCATAAAGTAATACAAAGAAAATTCCAAATACAAGTGCTAAAAGTAGATACATAGGTGGTCTCTATACATGGATACAAAATCTCTCACTCTCTCAACTACAAAAAGAAAGCAAATCACCTAGGCAAAGAACTGCTCATCGCTAGCTAGCTATGCGATCCCCTTGCCGCGATCCCGTGCCTCCGCCGGTGCAGAAGGCTCTGAAAGAAACCACGAAAAAGAGGGCGTGAGAACTATTAAAAATAGTTTCCAGTGGGCAATTACTGACTTCAGTGAATGCACCACAAGGCCCAAAGCTACAAAGAAAGTTGTAATACACTGAACTTTTGCAACTTGCAGAGTTCGAGTGTGTGGAAGGAAGTGTGGAACTATCCTACATGTTCTAAATGACTTGGACAAGTTTTTGAACAAGTTAGAGAGTGATTGGAGGGTTAAAAGTGAGAAATTGCATTGATCTGCGAAAATCAGCAATTTTCTGCTTGTTGTACCGGTACAGCCACCACCTTGTACCGGTACAAGCCGGCAAATTCGTGGCAGCAAGGTTAGTTTCGTAATTTCACATTTGATACCTACCTATTTGATCCCAGCATGACTCTGGGACTTCAGTGGAGTGTGCTAGGGTGCTGAGGAGCTTCCTCCACCTTCTCTCCCTGTCACGCCCCGGGACCGATGCCAATTTGGCCCGACCCGAGCACGTCAAACAGACGCCGAACGGACAGAGTTTCCCCTATCCGCCAAGGCTCATCACACGTACATTTTCATCGTTAGAGAAAAGCACTAGCGGAAACATACACAAACAGCTTACACGAGGGTAAGCAATAGCCATAAGTGAAAGAAAGGAAAACTAAACATTCACAAGTAATATGATTCATTTTAGATCATATACATTACATCCATCTCTTACATTTTAGATTCTTTTGCTGTTCTTACATAATCTCATCATTTCTTTCTTACAACACATTTACCTCAAAATAACTTTACATTCTTTTTTACATCACAAATCATCAAATACAAAAGATGATAAAAGGGTGTCTACTAACAAAATGTTAAACCCAACTCTGGTGCCTCTGACTAAGGCGCGATACCTTTACCTCGGTCGCTCGCCGGCTCGCTCGGTCCGTCTCTGTGAAAATAGTGGGTGAGAACTACAACAAAGTTCCCAGTGGGTTCGGCCTCAAATCACCGACTTTCCCACTAGGACTAACCCAGGCATAATAGAAAGATAAGCAGGATATAGTAACAATCTACAACATGATGCTAATATGCCTGAACAAAAGCAAGGAATATGCTCACATTAATAGATGCAGGTTATGCATGTTCTTTAGCTCTTTGCACTTTACTCTTTGTTCTTTATTCTTTGTTCTTTGCTCTTTAATCATTAAGGCTAACCGGGTTTCGCCACATTAACTTGCCTCACGCTAAGTCCATCATCGCAGGAACTCACCAGCTAGGACCGTCCTTTCGGGTCTACTCCAACCCGGATGCATAACTCCGGAGCGCATCGCCCGAGGGGGAGCGACCGCCTCGAGCACGGAACTCAACAGCAAGTATGATCATATCCTTAACTCAAAGGATTATAGTTCAATCTTGACTTTACACTAGCTCTAGTGTTCTTTACATCACTTTATGTTGCAAACTCATGCAATCACATTCTTTACATTTTCATTACTCTTGCTAACTCTAGCATTCTTGTTCTTTACTTTTCTCGTCTTATTGCCCCACATCATTTAACTTTACATATTGTCATTATCATCATTCTTTATTCATTACATCACTTTGTTCTTTACATCACACTAACTCTAGTGTCTCTTTACTTTATATTTTCAAATCCACTCGATCTATGTCAGTGTGCCACTCTGTTCTTTTACTCACTTTGGTACTCACATCTTCTCTCATGCATACATCTAGGGTTTTGACATTATTAGGTTCTCAACCATCTCATTATGCAAGTTGTGCTCACAATCATGCAATCATCATATTTCATCATTTCTTTATCCTAAATGCATGCAACAATATATAGAACATATGCTCAAAGAATGACACATTAGGCATAGAGAGAATTTCAATGAGTTTGAAAAGCACCACCCACCTCGTAGGTCTATTTAGGTGCTCCGATGATTTTCTTAGGATTTTTAGATGCCTCGTTCTTTACCTCGCGGCAAAAGAACCCTTATTAGGCCATTTTCCCATAACCTTTCATACACTTTCGAAATGCTATTCCGAGCGCACAACGCTCGGAAATACCCCCAATTAGATTTTTAGAGGGTCAATTGCACTTAGCAATCCTCATGAGCAAAAGCCCCAATTTGGTGCCCTAGCTCCAACACATTATCAAACCTAGGGTTTGATCTCAAAGAGAGCAAAAGTAGCTTCATTACACTCTAATTAGCCCATAAGAACCATTCTTAACTCACTCCAAACCTAGTTTGGATTTCACCATTAGAGGTGGGTTGAAGCCCACCTTGAGCTCAACCATGGACTTGATCTCTAAAGAAGCAAAAGAAAGCTTCAAACTCTTCAAATATCCTTTAAAACTCATTTCTAGTTATTCAAAACTCATTCTAGGGTTTTCTACAATATAGATCAAAGCTTACCTTGTAAGCTTTCCTTTCTTGCCCTAGAGAGGAAGAAGATGAGGCTCCTTTGCTCCTTGATCTTCTTCTTCACTTCTTCTCCTTCTTTTCTTTTTTCTTTTCTTTCTTCTCTTTTCTTTCTCTAGAGAGAGAGAGGAGAGAAGAGAGTGTGAGAGGGTGAGAAATGAGAGAAAACCCCTCAGCCCCCCCTAACATAGCTCAATGGGTGCAAAATGCAAATAAACCCCTCAACTTTCACTTTAATACACTGCCCGAACTGGCATTCCGCCAGGCAGAGACCGGTCTCCCGAGCAGGGACGGTTCCCGAACGTCCACCCTGCGCAGCCAGAGCTGCTGCACGCAGTGCAACCGGTCTCTCCTTATGGGACCGGTCTCTGGGGACCGGTCTCTCAGGCAGAGACCGGTTCCCGAGAGCAATCCTTCCAGGACTTAGCCGATTTTTCGGCTGTCTCATTTCATACGTGTTCGGGGACCGGTCTCCCTTTAGGACCGGTCCCCGAGAGCTGAAAATCTGCAGTTTTGAGAATTTGATTCTTTAGCTCTCGAAAACTTCCACCAACTCACTTCGATCATTTTAGCACTTCGGACTTTTCGAAGTGTACCGTCCTCTGCACTTGGTCAATTTGACTAAAGTTCGATATTTATTTTCCGAATTTTGGTATATTACATTCTCCACCCCTTAAAATAATTTCGTCCGCAAATTACGCATACTTAGCTCGTCGACTCAAATAGATGCGGATACTCTCTCCGCATGTTTCCTCGAGTTCCATGTGGCTTCTCGCACCTCATGGTTGCTCCACTGGACTTTCACATAAGGGATCTTGCGACTTCGCAATTTCTTAAACTTCTCCGATCGAGGATGCACACGGGTACTCCTCATAGGACATGTCTTCACGTAGCTCCACGGGCTCATTACTCCAATACATGTGTCGGGTTTCGGATATACTTTCGAAGATTCGACACATGAACACATTTGTGAACTCCCGCGAGTCTTTGTGTGGTAGTGCGAGCTTGTATGCCACCGCACCCACACCTCCAGTTCTCGAATGGTCCGACATAACGGGGACTTAGCTTCCACGGACCTCGAACCGTTTGACTCCTCGCATCGGCGATACTCTCAAAAATACACGGTCTCACCCCGGAACTCTAAATCCTTTCTTCGCTTGTCGGCATAACTCTTTTACCGAGACTGCGCATCGCCAATCGTTGACGGCAAGGCGAACTTTCTCTTCCGCCTCCCGCACCACATCAGGCCAAGAGCCGCTCTCTCGCCCACGTCGCTCCAATGGATAGGAGAACGACACCTGCGTCCATACAGTGCCTCAAAGGCGCCATTGCTATGCTCTCTTGGTAGCTATTATTGTAGGCGAACTCCGCCATAGGCAAGAAATCATGCCATCCTCCTTTATAATCCAGCACACACGCTCGAAGCAAATCCTCAAGGATTTGTATCGTTCGCTCTGACTGTCCATCACTCTGAGGATGAAACGCTTGTACTGAAGTCGAGCCGTGTGCCTAGCACTCTTGCAAACTCCTCCAAAAGTGGATGTGAACCTGGGGTCTCGATCTGACACAATCGACACTGGGACCCCATGAAGTCTCACAACCTCGTCGAGATAAACTTGCGCTGCTTGTCTCCCGACCACGTATTATGTATCGGCAAGAAGTGTGCCGACTTTGTCAATCGATCCACTATCACCCATATCGCATCGTGTCCGCTTGTGATCGAGGCAACCCGTAACAAAGTCCATGCTATGTTTTCCCATTTCCAAACGGGTATTGGTAGACTTTGTAGCTTTCCCGCCGGAAATCGCGCTCTGCTTTCACTTGTTGGCACGTTAGACATTGCGCCACGAACTCCCCAATATCTCTTTTCATACCGGCACCAATAGTGCTCTTTCAATCCTTGTACATTTTTGTGCCGCCAGGTGTATACTATAGGGAATTGATGCGCCTCTTGCATGATCGCCCTTCGCAACTCATCATTTTTAGC
>NW_017891420.1:4055-18298 GCF_001540865.1 Ananas comosus | reverse complement strand
ATACGTAGAGAAACGAAATTAATCTTTTTTCGATATTATGTCCTAGTGAATGAGGAGGCTCAAAATTAACATACTGAAAATAAAAATCTTACAAAACGTGATAATATGACATAAAATTTTAGATCATGATATTGATCTTGTTATTAATCAGTATAAAGAAATTTTATCAAATTTCACGTGATTTGGATATTTTCTATACCGTTAAACTTGCAAACGGCTCACTATGCCATTAAAATTAGTTGATTTTGCAGCCCCTTCTGATCACTAGCAATGATATCGAAATTAAAATCATAAATTTATTTTCTAGATACTTCAAACTCCTAGATCAAGTTTAACGGACGGATCGACGATTGAAAGTCGCATATCGAAAACGACCTGGAAGCACGAAGGCTCCGTGCTTCCAAAAGCATAGTACCTCACACAATATATCATAATACAGTATAATAATAGAAAATCTATACTATACTTACTTATACTTACTTACTACTATATTAAGGGAGGGTTTGGGAAGACATAGGATGACACGTTCCCCCAACCCTTCCCTACTCTCTCTCCAATATATATAATATATATATATATATATTTCTAATTTTAACATTTCAAATTTAAATTTAAAATTCCTAACTCTATAAATTAATTAATTAACTTATATTAATAATTAATGTATCTAATATAATAATTATATATTATTAATAATATATGTAATAAATCGCATAATAAAATCTTAATATGATCGATGTATAAAAAAATACATAATTTAAATTTGACGAGTAAGATTTTAGAGATATATAGTAAGTGTGTGTGTGTGTGTATATATATATATATAGATATATATATATATATATATATTATATATAGTATATATATATAGTCCAGCTGCTATGCTACGCTAGCACGGAGCGCTCCGTGCTACCAAGTTATTTTCGATGATGCAGCTTCCAAATCGACGATCGGCTCCGTTAGGCTTGATCTACATTATGAAAGTATTGGAAACTAAATTTCAGATTTTTCGACATCATTTGACAATATCAAAAGATTTTCAAAATTGACAATTTTAATGGCCGATGTGGTGTGTTTGTGAGTTTAAGGTGTAAACACAATCAAATGCGATGAAAATTTTATAGAAAATTCTTTTTACTATTTAGAGTAAGATCGCTATATCTGATCTTGAATTTAAATATTTATTCATCATTTTTTCTTAGATTTTTATTTTCAGCCGTTCAATTTTAGACTACATGTTTGATAGGTAAATGATATCGGGAAAAATTATGAAAGTTTAGTTTCTAAATAACTTTCACATAGTGTAGATCAGTCTAACGGAGACCGTCGTCGATTTGGAAGCGTATTCCATCGAAAAACACCTGAGTACAGCGGAGCGCTCCGGCTAACGATAGTAAGTAGTCCTGTCATTAATATATATATTATATTATATATATATATATATATATATATATTATATATAATTATATAATATTATCATATTATTATTAATGTCCGCCCCGGTTGTCTCGTCCCCGCGGCAGGACGACAATCGCCGTATACAAAGAAATTTTCTGTATAACGAGCACGAAGCTGTACTAGTAAAATCAACGGCACTATCACGAACAGTAAGAGAGCTGCTAGAGAACAAGAAGCTAAACAAGCTGATTTCATAACATAGTCCAAAACGCAAAATATGAGCTATTCGCCCACTATGCGGATGTTAGTCAATCTATGTACATAACTCGAAACAAAATCGTACTACAGTAGGTGGCACCTCTAGCTCGCATGTCGGCGTAGGCTCTTAATCGAGAGCCCTGCCGTCGATCCTGTCCGCGGACGGTCATCAGCGGCGAACCTGTGGCGGCCGAAAACAAGGTAAAACTGGCGTGAGAAACTACTGTAGAAAACAAGTAGGTCCTCAGTGGGTACCGCCCAAAACACATCGGTCCACCACTAAGTATTAACATGAAAGGGAGCAAGAGTAGTTAGAAATTATAGAAATATAAACTCTAACCGCTATCAGATCACCCTAACTATCTTGACCTCGTACAGCTAACCAACTGTTAGGAAATGTCAACTTTGACCCAATCAACGGACGTAAGCTATACCGTCCCCGGACTGTGAATCACCCGTCCTGCCCGCGATTGCCGACTATCGGCCTAATCCCATAACTGGTTCGTGGAGAGCAAGTCTAGACTGGCATTTGAGCGACAACAATGCGAAGCAGCAAAGCCTGACTCCGGAGTGGCACTCGTGGGCGCTAAGCCCAATCCGATATGCAGCCGATCTCTGCCAATCTCAAGCACAGGCTCTGAAAAGCCTAAAGTCAAGAAATCGACGTCATAACTGGTCTAACAACCAATAGTAAGTGCCCTCGGCACAAGATCACAACGCCAAAGGCGATATACGGTCCACCGTCAACCTCAACGGCACCCTTACAGTCCGAAAGCCTGAACGACCCTATAAAATCCACCTCGGCGAACAGCATGAGTGTTAGATATACTCTAGAACAACCTGGAGTAACTCGTTTCTCAAAAAATACCGCGAAGTACATAATAACGGCTCTAGAGCTAAATCAGGCAGTTTTAATCAGTGACGGCGTCCAAAATCGCAGGCTTTTCTCCGAATTCAATTTCCAAAGTCCAAATGTATAACTATTCAATTTATTATACATCCTCAAATTCAGATATGAAATCTAACCAATTTAATCCATGAATGTCAAGTTAGAAGGATTATCAAAAATAGAAACTATACATGTCGAGAATGTGAACTTAGGAGTTAAAACCGATAGTAACCACCTCCAAAAACTATCCCTGCGGAAAGACTTTCCACTGTGTTAGGCAGCGACCTGCTGGTATCTACCCGGAATCTCGCCGAGTCAACAATCGAGCATAACTCTACGCCCTACACAACACAAGTCACTATTCAGCCCAGAAATTGCCCAGAACCAGTGAGGTACACAGAGATTCGCACAAGCTAACCTTCACCGATCCCAAGGCCAAGTTTAAGGTTTTTCAAAATGGAAAATTTTGCCTCTCGAAAGTCCCGAATTCAACAACCAAGTCCCGTGCGCAATCCGAGTGCTCCTACCGAGAACGAGCTGAATATATAACGCGTCGACGATGGAATCGCTAACGCAGCACCTAGTCTCGAAATGTCAATTACTTGAAGAACGCAAACGGAACGCTCCCTCAACGGTATCGCCGTCAGCGACAATGCGTCGAAACGGCGAAACGTACCTCGCCTAGCTCCTCGAGCGCTATCGATCCCAACCGTCCCAAGGCTTTCCCGCGCGACGATCGCTGTGCGATCCGACTCCAACCGAGACTCTCCACGTCTCGAACCAAGCTAGGAAGGAGGAGGGAAGAAGGGCCAACAATAGAACTTCCTCTCAATGCTTCTCTACGCTATATACAAGAAAGTAGGTGGAGTGTGATACACAACAGAGGGAGAGATTACTAAATTAACGCCTCTACCTACCCCTATTGTATCCGGTACAGCGGGCTTCTTACCGGTACAAGAGAACAACCGAGAGCTGCTAAACCTCTGCGCGATGGTTGACGCCGTACAGCCACGCTGGATTTGTAACCGAGTACAGCAAGCAGAGAAATCTGCAGTTTTTTGCGGCATTTCTTCGCTAAGTTGGGGCCCTTCCCGTCGCAATGGAGTTCCGTTTTAACGTCATTTTGACGCCAACGCGACTCGGACTTTATGTCCTGACACTGCCCGAGCCTGTCGGCAACCTCCACGCTGAACCTAGGATCTCACATCTCCCCTCTACAAAGGTTTCCGTCCGCGAAAACAGAAACATACTCTGCGTCAGTGCATCAAACACATGGTAGGGTTAAGCTTCCCTCATGCACGGTCACAGGCTCCCAAGTCGCCTCCCGCTCTCTGATGGCTCCACTGACTTTTCACATACGGGATGGACACCGTTGTCGCAATCTTTCGATCTCTCGAGCAAGAATCGCAACTGTCGCTCCTCGTTATCTCAGATCCTCGCTATCTTCGAGTGAGCGAAATAGTCAATCACGTGAGAGGGCGTCGAAATCGTATTTCGCCTCGCGCTGAGACGTGGAAACATCATATGGATGCCAGCAAGTGCGGGGGTAAGAGCTATCCTGTAAGCCACCGTGCGATACCTCAATCCTCGAAGGCCAACATAACAAAACTCGTGGACTAGCTTTCTACGATACTCAAACGGTGCGTATCCCTCTGGACGGGAGGATCCTTTGAGAAAAACATTTAATCTCAACCTGAACTCTAAGTCTTCGTCTCCTGTATCGGCGTAGCTCTGTCTGTCGGCTCTGTGCTGTCAAAAGCTGCGTCGAACGACTCTCACATCTTTCCTCAGCCTCAAGTACAAATCTCCTGCCCGCAGGTGTTCTTCGATCACCACATCACTCCAAAACAGGGGGGAATCGACATCTGCCGTCATTACAACGGCCTCAACGGGCCTCTAATCTTCGTTGATAAGCTGTTGTTTGTACGCACTAACTCAACAGTCTCTAATGTCGCATACCACCCTCCCAAATATCCAGCGCAGCCCGTCACATCTGTCGCTTAGAAGTCTGTATGGTCCGCTCTGACTGAACCATCGTCTGGGGTGTGACGCCGTTGCTGAATGCAACTGTGTACCAAAGGCTGTTGCCAACTCCTCTCAGAATGTGAATAACAAACCTCGGGTCTTCTGTCTGATATAATCGACACTGGCACGCGTGCAGCCTAACGATCTCATCTAGTATAGCTGCGCGAGGCTCTCTACTTAGACCAGGTATGAACCGGATAGGAAGTGGAGCAGCTTGGTTAGTCTGTCCACTATCACCAAATCAGCGTCGTAGCCACCCTGCCGCTCTAGGCAAATCGAACGACAAGTCCATGTGATGTACTCCCATCTTCCATCGGCACTGGCGGACTCTGAAGCTTGCCAGCCAGGCACCTGATAGCTCGGCCTCACACTGTGCAGTTCAAGAACGATTTGAGCCACAAATCTGTCCAATAGTTCTTTTCATTCCAAGCCACGCAGAACCGTGCCTTATAATCTTATAATCTGTGTCCCCATTGGAACCGTATTAAGGGGAACAATTGAGCTCTCTCAGAATGTCGCTCGACATCTCAGGATCCAGCAACACACAGTCGGTCTCTCTGTACTTAAGTACTCGCAGTTCCAAAGCACAATCCCTCACCTGCCCCCTGTCTAGCTGCTCTCTATCTCACAAATGACGATCTCACATCTCGTTCTTCTCGCGGATCCTATCCAACAGAGTGGGCTGCAACACAGGGATGTCAGCTCCGCCGATAGACCAGGGGGTATACTCGAGTCCCAACGCTGAGCTCCTGAGTAGGGGTCTCTGCGTCCAGTATCCTCAACTCAGGCTCTGCACTGTTTCCTGCCAACGCATCTGCCACCTGACCTTGACCACTGCCGGATGATACTGAATATCTAATGTTCATAGTCCCATTAGTAATCCAACACCGGCGCTTGCCATCAGTTCAGCTACCGTCTGTGTGAACAATACTTGAGATTTTATGAATCGTGAAGAATCTCGCAATGCTCGCCGTACATAGTAAACCGCCAGAGTTCAAAAAGCAAATACCACGCGGCAATCCCAGTCGATGGTAGTGGTAATCGTTGCTCATAATCCTTTAATTGCCGTGGAAGCATAAGAAATCACCTCTACTGCTGCATAGCATGCAACCGAAGTCCACTTCGCGATGCAATCACTGTAGATCAAATCCTTCGCCATAACAGAAGGGAAGGATAGACCCGACGTCAACAACTCAGTCTCAATCGTCAAAGCCTCCCTTTCCCTTCCGCCTCCTGACTGTAGTCTGTTTTTTTAGACAGCTCCTCCAGACAACGTCCCTTTTCCGTAAGCCCGTTGTGGGGGTGTGAAAGCTTCGAAAGCTTCCATCTGAAACGGACGGTAATATCTCGTGCCAGTCCCATGAGCTCCGAACCTCAGTACCCGTCGTCGCTAGGCCATCTCGAATTGCCGCAATCTTTTTCGGGTCCAATAGCTACGCCCCTCGTTGAAATCACGTGGCCAGAAAGCACCTCCCGTCAGCCGAACTTCAAATACTCTAGATCAAGTTTAACAGAGCCAATCGACGATTCGAAAGTCGCAACATAGAAACGGCCTGGAAGCACGGAAGGCTCCGTGCTTCCAGAAGTGTAGTAGCCTCACTCTATATATATTTGCCAAATATAAACTGGCGAATCAAGAGATTGATATATATCACCATGTAAATGCAGAAACCATCGAATGGAGGCCTTTTTGCATAAAATATTTATTCGTTCGGTGATTTTGCAAGTTTCATAAACTTTTCAGATTTTGCATATTCAATCTGTTTTTTTTCAAAAATATTACTAATTTCTCCTCGACTCAAAATATTATTCATATATTTCTACACCAAATTTGATCAGATTTTTAAAATAACAAAACGAATCTATAAAATATAAAAATATTGACAAAACTTGCTAAATCGCAAAACTAGTGATTTTATTTTTACAAATTAGCCTAAAATTTAAGAAAGAGAAGTGCAAAAAGAGATATTAATCTTGTTGCTCATAACAATGACCATTATGATCATGTGCATTTGCTTATTGTAAAAAAATGGCGCATGATTATTGTAGAATTAGGCATCGGTTTGATGTTTCAAAGCAGACGGAGAATTAAAAAAGCATCTGCTATTAATTAAGGGAAAATTTTCAAAGTCAAAGTTACGCTGTGGACTGATGATACATCGGCTGATCCGTGTGGCGTGCGTATTGGACTACTGGGTATATATTTGTATATTCTATCCAACAAAAATCTTTCATCTCAATTAGTAGTGGAAAAAGTTTAAAAGTGAATGACTGAAAATAATCTGAGCGAGGGCAGCACTTAATAATACCTGTATATTATCGTTGGGACCGATTAACCGTATGTTTCATGCTCCACGAGATGAACCAGAATGAATTAATGCATGAAGCAGTGTATATATATAAGATACGGATCAAATGCGCACCTTTGGACTTGAGAACGAAGAGTGCTCCGGCATCCAACTTGTGCTGTGTTTCCTCCCGTGCTTCAGCAGAGGGAAAAGTTGTAGCAGCATCATCAGCACCACCGCCCTGGTACATGGGATCGCCAGCTGCCGTCTTGCGACCGGTGTTGCTCTCCTCATCGTCCATGCCTACTGAATTCGACCCCAAAATTCCCATCGAATTAAGCTAGCTGTATATATATGTATATATATATTAATAGATCGAACGGTAGCCGGCCGGCCGGGCCTGCTCCTCACGCGCGCGCACTGAAAATTAATTAGAGGGAAATTCAGAGGGAGAGACGGAGACAGATCGAAGAAGCTGGGTTCACCCGCGGGATATATACATGCATCCGTCTATGCATATATATATATATATATTATATTATATAATAGGCCGGAAATAGAGTGAAGCTTAATTAATTGCAGGTTGAAATATTTGGGGATACGTATGTATGTATATATCAATCTCTTGAGCAATTGCTCTCGAGGAGGAGCCCGCCGCCGGAAGGAGGAAGGGAAACTGTTATTGCCCACTGCCTGCCTAGAGATCGATGACGAATTGCCAGCATATATATATATATATATATATTTAAATTAGACGTCCTCTGTGGAGATTCTTTTCCCCTTTTTTTTTTTTCAGTATTTTAAAACAATAATATTATTAGCTAGTCGGCCTAACTACTATGGCCCACCGGAATGGGAATAAGTTAAATAACATCAAACTTTGACGGAAGACGGGCGCACGGTGGCGGGCAACGAGCTGCATCGCTGGCCACGAGTTTCAGTAGCAGTAGGGTTCTCCACTTCCGCCGCACTAGATGACTTTCATCAGAGAACTTTTTTGAAGAAAACAAAAAAAAAAAATAGTCTTTGCTCTTATATGTTCTTTTTAATTGTGATATTTCGAACTGTTTAAAGAATTTCAATGCCAGTGTATCGGAAAAGATATTCCAAATATTTTTCAAATTTTTTTATTCTTTTAAATATTAAAAAATATATATTTGATAAATTATTTGCAAAGCAGGTCCTCGCATACAGTATCTTTGTTTACGGAGGGCGATTATGGTGCGGCCTATAAAGGTCAACTCTACACCGTACCTCTAAACTGCTACAAGAAATTTCCAAAAGAAAAAAAATATAATTAATGTACTGGGTAAGTATCCGCGCGATAGGGCCGTAAGATATTATTATAATAAATTATTATAATTAAATTCAATATATATATATATATAGAGAGAGAGAGAGAGAGAGTAGGGCTGTTGTGCTCTCAGGAGCACGGAGGCCTATATACACTGAGCCGTTTTCGATGATGGAGTTTCCGAATCGACGATCGGCTCCGTTAAACTTGATTTAGCATATTTAAAGTTTTTATAAAATAATTTTTGTGACATTTCGATATCATTTATCTAGTAATCGAAAGGATTCAAAATCAATAAGTTTTAACGGCTGAAAATAAAAATTCTATAAAAAGTGGTGATATAGCACTAAAATTTTCGATCAGAAATATTGATCTTGTTGTAGAGTAGTATAAAAAATTTTGCATCAAAATTTCATACTATTTTGAAAGTTCTACACCCGTTAAATTGAAAAACGGTAGATATCAACCATTAAAATTATGGATTTGAATCCTTTCGATCACTCGTAAATGATATAAAAAAATCGGCAAAAAAATTATTTTCTAGAAACTTCAAATGCGCTAGATCAAGTCTAACGGAGCTGACGTCGATTCGAAAATTTCATCATCGAAAACTACTCAGAGCACGGAGGCCTCCGTGCTTCTGAGAGCACAGCACCCTGCTCTCTCTCTCCTCTCTCTCTCTCTCTCTCTCTCTGCTCTCTCTCTCTTCTCTCTCTCTATAATATATAATATATATATATATATTAAATATATATATATAATATATATATATATATATTTCGCACTATGTTCTATGAGTATAGTCCCTTTTGTACTCATAAGATTTTGCCATTAGATCTATTTCTTTCATCATTTCCACCCGTTAGATCATACTATTTAACCAATCAACCCACTCAATTCTAGGACCACTATTACTTAACCGGGACACACTACTCACTTAACTGCACATCTCTTCATCTAATGGTCGAAACTTAATGAGTACAAAAGGGCTTATACTCATAAGATTATAGTAGCCCTAGCCTAATATATAATATATATATTATTATATAATATATATATATATATAATATATAATATATATATAATATAATAATATATATAATATATATATAATATAGAGTCCGCTAACTATCTATACTATCAATAGTAACGAAGCCATTGGTACTATTAGTTTTCTACGTAAGATCTTAAACCCTTTGATCACTTTCCACCTTTGATTATACATTAAACCAACCACCACTCAACCCTAGGACCATTATCAATTTAACCTGGAGACCACTATTATCCTCAACCGCATATCTTTTCATCCAACGCCGAAACTCAATAGTACCAAGGCCGTACTATTGATAGTAAAGTAGCATAATCTATATATATCATAATATACTATATATATATATATCTATACACACACTAGGATACTATACTCATATGAGTATATACGCCTTTATACTCTTAAGTTTCGGCCGTCAGATGAAAAATATACGGTTAGTATAGAGTGGTACGTTAGTATTGATAGTGGCCTCTATGGTTGAGTAGGCGGTTGTTAAATAGTATAATCTAACGGGTGAAAATGATTAAAGGTAGATTTAACGGCCAAAAATTTATGAGTAAAGAAGGCTCTATACTCATAAGAGTATAGTAGTAGCCGGACTATATATATATATATATATAATATATATATATATATATATATATATATATATATATATATATATATATATATATAGAGTTGAGCTAGGATACTTTTATAAGTATCGCCCCATGGTGCTATAGTTTTTAGATATTGATCTACTTCTTTGATTACTAATAGTCCTTGGATCAAATACTATTCCACCTACCACCACGCTACCACCATCAATCTCAACCTCACATCTCTCCATCTGAAGGGCTAAAAACACTAAAGCACACCCCATGGATACTTGTAAAAGTATTGCTAGCTCAATCTATATATAAATAATAGTAATATAATATATATATATAGAATTGAGCTAGAATACTTTTACAAGTATCACCCCCATGGTGCTATTAGGTTTTTAGTCATTGGATCTACTTCTTGATTGCTAATAGCCCTTAGATCAAATACTATTCCACCTACCACCACCTACCACCACCTACCATCATCATCTCAACCTCACATATCTCCATCCAATGGCTTAAAAACTCAAAAGCACCACCCCCATGGTGCTTTTGAGAGTATTCTAGCTCAACTCTATATATATATATATATATATATATAATTGAGCTAGAATACTTTAGAAGCATCAACCCTTTGGTGCTTCTAAGTTTCTAGTTCTTGGATCTACTCCTTAATTACTAATACCCCTTGGATTAAATACTATTCCGCTTACCACCACCTACCACCATCATCTCAACCTTATATCTCTCCATCCAATGGTTAAAAACTCAAAAGCACCACCCCTTGATGCTTTTGAGAGTATTCTAGCTCAACTCTCTCTCTCTCTCTCTCTCTCTCTCTCTCTATATATATATATATATAGAGTCGGCTACTATACTCTTTTAAGTACGATCGCCTTCGTACTCATAAGTTGTTTTCGATAACAGAGCTTCCGAATCACCGATCCATACCGTTAAACATTATCTAGAACATTTAAAACTTCTAGAAATCAAATTTTATAATTTTTCAAAATTATTTACCTTACGATCAAAAGCTCACAAAATTGACAATTTTTAACGGCCGGTGTGAGATATTTGCTAGTTTAACGGTGAAAAAGAATCGGAATAGGTTGAATTTTTGATAGAAAATTCTATTCACTACCTAAATAAAGATCAATAACTCCGATCTTAAATTGAAGGATCCGATCATTCATTTTTAGGATGTCATTCGATTTTAACCGTTTATTTTATACCCGCTTGATGGACTTTATAATGATTTAGAAAAATTACGAAATTTATTTTCTAGAAGTTTCAAATACTCTAGATCATATTTAAGTGTGGATCGTCGATTCGAAAAGCCCAACATCAAAAACAACTTAACAACTTATGAGTACATAGAGCTCTATACTCATAAGAGTATAGTAGCTCTACTCTCTCTCTCTCTCTCTCTCTCTCTCTCTCTCTCTCTCTNACCATTAAGGTATTAGAAAAATAACGCAACAAATATAACTATATTAATTATTTTATAACAAATTAATACTATATATATACTTACATATTAGGTCATTAATTAGGTATGGGAAAAAAATGATGTTAATAGTTCGAGCTGAAACGGTAAAAGCGTAAACAAACGGTGGGTTTGCATTTATGGTTTAAAAGGTGGTGCGCAAAAGAAACAGTAATTTATTATAGTTTTTAATTTAATTTTTTTCAATTATGAAATTTTGTAAACTAAGATGGATTAATTTTAAGTAATTTATTGCGATGACATCAAGAGATATGAAAATTTGAAAAGGAAACTAAATAGATGATAACATAATAAGATAATTAATCCTAAGCCGCATTGTATTAGATTAAAAAAATTAAATCTAACGTCCAAAAGTAAATCTAAAAAAATAAAAAGCTAAAATTCCAAGACACACACACAAACACACACACACACACACACACACATGATCGAAAAGGGAGAGAAGGGCCCACCACCCCCTCTCCCACAGCCGGGGTCCACTACCCCTCTCCCTCACTCGGTCCACCATGAGTCGTGGACCGCGTGCAGGAGCCACGGTGATCCCCGCCAGCTCCCCTCACGCGCCGTCAACGGGGACCCGCTGAATGCGGAGAGAGCGGCGTACCAGTTGCCCTTTCATAGATTTATATAGATAATAATTAATTACCCTTTCATGTATTTAATAATAATAATAGTATAATTTTTTTAAAAAAAATTATATAAAATATCTTGCTTTTTGCCACCAAACTCTCATAACCATCCCAATTATCACAGACTACTTGATATTATATTATAAGAATTCAAAATTTGTAACTTTTTAAGCATAGCCCTTTTGGATAGTGTTTATCACTTATATTAAATTCTATTTTTACATTAATATACTAATTATTAAAAATTTAGTGTGGTGAATGAGACATAATGATACATCAGGTGCAAGTAAACTAATTATAAGATTTTGGAGAACTAGACATAACATGGTTAACTCGGAACTATGTCAAGTCTAGGGTAGTGGCAGAAACCGGCCGGCTCGCTTATAAATTTGTCGTATGCACGGGAAGTCATGTGTATCACGCTCTGCCATCCCTTTTCCAAATAGGTAGAAAAAGCCTCGCACGGACGCGTGCAGCAGACCCGCCGAATGGATAGACTTTTTCTCATCCTTCCAAGGCGTTACAAGTACATATACATCTAGGGGTAGAAATGAGCCGAGCTCGAGCGAGCTTACCTCGGCTCAAATTCGGCTTGAAATTAATTTCGAGCTTAAATTTAAGCTCAAGCTTTGTAACGACCCAGCCCACTAGCAACAATAACTCGTTGGGCCCAACCACAGCCCAAAATGCTTAAGCCCAGTTATTATTACTAGTGTCTAAGTCTCTTATAAATCCAATGACAACCCCATTCCCATCCGATGTGGGACTATTGGGGTGTCACAGACTCCCCCCGTTAAGGCCCTTACGTCCTCGTCAGTCCAATCACACACAGTCCAAGATCACCAGGCGATGTGAGACTCGTCTCGCTAGCCCGTCATCCAGACCCTGGCTCAGCCGAGACTCGCCACACATGTCCAGCTGGTGAACCGGCTCTGATAACATACTAGTCAACTCTATAACTATATCATATAATATATATATGATAATTGAAGCATAGAATACTTTGAGAAGCATCAACCCTTTGTTGCTTCTAAGTTTTTCTAGTTCTTGGAGTCTAACTCTTTCATTACTAATACCCGCCTGGATTAAATACTATCGATTACCACCACGACCACATGCATCTGAACTAGTATCTCTCCACTACCAATTGTAAAAATCAAAAACGACCAACCCCTTTGATGCTTTGGAGTGATTCTAGCTTCCAACTCTCTCTGCCCTCATCTCATTCCCCAATTCTCTCTTCTCTTTCATATATAGTATATTAATTACTAGAGTGGCTACTATAACTCTTATTAAGTACGAACGCCTTCGTACCATCAAGCTTTGTTTCTCGGATACATGAGAGCTTCCGACCATAACCGATTCCATACCCGTTAAAACCATTCTCTAGAATCAACATTTAAAAGCTTCTAAAATCAAGATTTTATAAATTTTTCAAATTAATTTACCCATTACGATCAACAAGCTCACAAAGATATTGGACAATTTTTAATGGTCCGAGGCGGGCCGGTGTGAGCATATTTAGCTAGTTTCGGTGAAAAAGAATCTGGAAATAGTTGAATTTTTGAGAGAATATTCTATTGCACTTAGCTAGATATAAAGATATAACTCAGATCTTAAATTGAAGGATCCGATGCATCTCATTTTAGGATGTCAGTTACGATTTTATACCGTTTATTTTATACCCGCTATGCATGACTTTATAATGATTTTAGGAAAACATACGAAATTTATTTTTCTAGAAGTTTTCAAATACTCTAGATCATATTAAGCTGTGGATGTCGAATTCGAAAAACCATAACATCATCAAAAACAACTTAACACCTTATGAGTACATAGAGGCTGCCTATAACTCATACAAGAAGTATAAGTAATCTACTCCTCTCTCCGAGTCCTCGACTCATATCCCCATCGGTGGGTCGCTGCTTACCGATCCAGGAGTCAGGTCTCGGGTTCTCTCTCAATCTGTCTCGTTCCTCCTATATATATATATATATATATTATTAATGATAGCTATATATGGGTCTTACCTGAGCTTCCTGGAAGTCGGAGAGCTCTCCGTGTGTTTCAAGTTGTTTTGCGATTTCGTGGCATCTTTCGAACATCGAAACAACAATTTTGTGAATTTTCTCGTATCATTGCAGTACTAGAAAATAATTTTGTGTTTTTTCCGATCATCATTATGCCTAATTGATCGAAGGGGCTCAAAATCCAATAATTATTAACGGCCGTGGTAAGCCGTTTTGCGAATTTGTTAACGGTGTCGAAATATCCAATCATGAAATTCTTGATAGAAATTCATTATAGCGTATAAACATCG
>NW_017891420.1:0-4030 GCF_001540865.1 Ananas comosus | reverse complement strand
CCACTTTGATCTGTTCACGCCCCGGGTCCCTTTTTAGTTTAAAAGGATATGCCGAAAGGTTATGAAAATTTTTTTTTTTGAAAAAATCTGACCAGAGTTGTGCCAGATCCGCCACAAATACAGGAGTTCACTGTTCACTCGGCAGAGTCTCCCTGTATTTGCACAGCGTCGCAAAACAAGGCTTAAAAACAAAGAGTTCATCATACAACAACCACAACAGATGAATATACAACAACCAAGATATACATTCATACACCATTCACCACAGATTCACAAATATACATCGCTTATTTAAATCTTAAATCCAATCTATCAGTTAAAATGTTTCCAACACAGGAAACAGGTTTTGAAATATAAGATACAAAATCCACAGAAACTTTTTAAAAACTTTCCTACACAAGGAACTTTTAACTTTTCAATACGCTTACCACGAGCGTAGAAACCATTTCCCATTTCCAGAAACACAAATCCTATTATTACATTCCCAACCAACTGAAAATCAGATATCAAATTAGTAAAATAAAACTAACCATAATATGTCTAGTTAGTTATTTATTTATCATGAAGAGTAAGGGCTTAGATAAAAACAAACACGGGACGGAAAGCTCTATCGTATGTGACCTTCTCACCAGGTCCCCCATCGGACCGGCTACGATCACCTGTAATTGGGGGGGGGTGAGAACATTGCTAAACATATTCCCTCCAGTGAGGTACCGCAAGCGAAGAAGGCAAGTGGGTACTCACTAGGTCACGGAGATAAACATAATATATGGATAATCGTAGTACAATAGCTAAATAAACAAATACTGAAGTGTATATAAATGAAACAACTTAAGTTACTGTATGTATGCATCACGGGACAATCAGTCCAAAAGTCCCAATCTTGAACCCAATGCTCTCTTGGTTAGCACGCAACCTCAAGCCAACGTCTATTACTTCCAGTGATATAAACCCCTCTAGGGCTCCAAACGGGGATTGTCACATCTCAACACTTTTCAGAAAGAAATTCCTTGCGCGTGGATCAGACCGCCAGTGTTCGTGAAATGCGACGAGTATCTGGCGATCAATTGCAATATGTCTCAACGATCAAACGTCGGAAAACCAGCCGACAATCCTGCCCCCCCCAGGGCCATCGACCGCATGGTAATAATATAACAAATCGACAACCAGCGATCACAAGTATTGGAGTATGAAACTCGACCAACCAGTTCACGAAGTAGGCGAGTTATGAAACTCGACAACCAGGTCACAAGTAGGAGTGATGAAACTCGACCAACCAGCGTCATAGATACAAAAAGCCAGAGAATCAACCCAACCAGATACAGATATGCATATGTGAAGAATCTACTCTACTCCCTAACACAAGTACTGAGCATGGAAAAAGACAAGTAGAGTAATCGAGAGATATATGATAAGTATTGCTATATGCATGTAAGCATGGTTAAACAGAAGGGTGGAAGGAACGTCACCGAAGCGTGCACGCATTACGAGTCGGATCGAATACCCACCTGTACGTATCTGACGAAGGTCTCTCGACTGTGAGACCGGTGCGACCGATACCTACGAAAGTCCAACGGCGTTAAGGTCTAACCCAAGCTGACATGTAATGCTAACTCACAACCCCGCTCACCAGAACCACGACCGGTTTCCAAAACGATTACCGAATAAGCCGGAAGTCCCGAAACCGCACCGGAACTTCATCGTCGCTACCCGTCACGTTTTCTCGAACTTCTCAAAACGACCGCTAGGTGCACCAGCCAACAAGGTCAGCCTACGCTACAATCAGCACTAGGCACGTCGGATGAAATCCCGAACCAAAAACAGCGTTCCTATGAGCGATTTCGCCTGAAACGTCGGAAGATCACTTTTCGATTTCAGCAGGGGCTTTGGGCCTTGGACGATCGTAGTCCAGAGGTTAACTCAGCCCAACAATGCTGCAAACAGCCATCCTACAACGAAGCAGAAAACCTAAAAGCCCCATACGATACATTGAAATCGCCAATCATTTATTGTGATTCTAGGCTTGCTTCTGGACCGTTGCACGACAAACCAGAGTCTGATTAATCGACCGTTTCGTATCGCTGACAAGTATTCAGCATGTCGGAAGGCGTGCCTCACCTTTCGGAGGCACTGCCAGGACCACTGCGTTGCGCGCACGGAGCCGACCCAAGTTTGCATAACTGCACGACAGTGCGAAGTTCGCGACTAATCACTAACCAGGGCATCTTTGCGCTGTGCGGGTGAGCACGATGTTCACGCATGAGTTGTGTATCATCGGGGCTCACTTCCGAGCCGGCAGAAGATGCTGTTAGTATTTATGTCGCGACTCTTCGCGCTGGTGCGACGCAGTTATCAGCCACTTCGCGTCGTCGTGCGCCGCACCGTCAGTGCGCCGGCAGTGCTCCGAAGGTGAGCACGAGCCTACGACTGTTGAAACCTGTCAGCGAGTACGACTGGTTCGGATTAATCGGACCTCTTGTTTGCGTGCACGGTCCAGAAAGCTAGAAATCACATGAATGATGCCGATTCAGTGATCGGTAATGGGTTTTAGTGTTTTCTGCTTTGTTGTAGATGGCTGTTGCAGCATGTTTTGGGGCTGAGGTTAACCTCTGGATGATCGTCAAGGGCCAAGCCCTTGCGAAAATCAAAGTGATTTCCGGAGCGTATTCGGCGAAATCTTCGTCGACTAGAACGCGGTTTTGGTTCGGAATTCATCTCACGCGTGCCCTCGTGGCGATTGATGCGTCGCTGAGCCTTGTTGGCTGGTCACCCGCGTCGTTTTTGAGGTTCGTGAAACGACGGCTGTGAGCCCGACGATGAAGTTTCTATAAAACAAGATCAATAACTTTGATCTAAAATTTTAATGTCATATAATCATATTTTGTAAGATTTTTATTTTCAGCCGTTGATTTTGAGCCACTTCATCACTAGGCAAATGATATCGAAAAATCACAAAGTTTATTTTCTAGATACTTCAAATACTCTAGATCAAGTCTAACGGAGCCGATTGTCAATTCGAAAGTCCGAACATCGAAAACAACTTGGAAGCACGGAGCGCTCCGTGCTTCCAGAAGCATACCAGACACACAATATATATATATATATATATATATATGAGTCCGGCTGGAGTACTATCAATAGCACCAAGGATTTGGTGCTATCGAGTTTTTCACCGTTAGATTTACCTTCTAATTATTTTTACCCGTTAGATTATACTATTCAACCAACCACTCACTCAACCCTAGGGGGCCCACATCATCCTAACCATCCATTTCTCAATCTAAGGGCTAAAAAATTAATAGCACTAATAGCTTGGTGCTATTGATAGTATTTCAGCCTAGTTCTATATATATATGTGTGTGCGCGCGTGCGCGCGTGTATATAGTTCAGCTTCTATCCTCTTAATTAGGAGTATAGACCTTTTTATACCCATAAATTTTCGAATTAATTTTAAGATTAATTCCGGATTTAAATTCAAAATTTTAAATTTTTAATTTTGCGAACTAAAGTGAAAAATAAAGTTTAGGTACTAAAATTGACATGTAAAAGAAAACTAAATAGGCGATGGTCTGATAATATCGTTAATTCTAAAGTCTCTTTTAACGGTGTCATTTTATTGCGATGAAATTAAGAGATTAGATTTGAAAATTTGATTGCAAAAAAAAAAAATTAAGGACCAAAATAAAAAATAGCGAAAAGATTAGAACCAAGTGCAATTAATTCTTAAAAAAAATTACATGTGGGCCCCACAACTCCCAAAATAAGGGGAGGCCTTCTTTAGGGACTTTTAACAGTGTCATTTATCGTGATGAAATTAAAAGATTTAAAATTTTAATTAAAAGAAAAATTAGAAAGCAAAATAAAAATAGCAAAAAGGTTGGGGACCAATGTGTAATTAATTTTTTAAAAAAATTCATGTTGGCCCCACAACCCCCGAATAAGGGGAGGGCTCCAAAAGGGTTGCCCTTTCATGTATTTAACTAGTTAAGGTAACCCGCGCATTGCGGCGAGAAGCAAATACAACAGTAAT
>NW_017891419.1:0-18303 GCF_001540865.1 Ananas comosus | reverse complement strand
GTTTGATGTATTTAATTCCAACTACTGCAGTAGGAACTGCAGGAGAAGGCTTAACTACAGCAGTTCGAACTACGTTCAAATTGGCCACAGTTCCAACTACATTAGTTGGAAAGAGTATATTTAAAAGATATGCTTACTTGCTCAATTATTTTTTAAACAAAATTTATTTATTTTTTTTCACATTGGAGATAATCTCTCCATCATATATATAAAATTATAAAATTTTAAAAATTATTTCTCAAAGCACTTTACTATATTGATACCAAACAAGAATGCATGAAATACAACTGCCGTATTCAATTGCTTAATTCCTAAAATATACTGTATTTATAATTACATAAACCAAACGGTCCCTAAAATACTCCTTTTTTCGTAGTAACCAACAAACCAAAGAAAAAAGTTCCTATGTGTGATAACAACCTTTGTACTCTAAAAGCTTAATGCTGTTAGAGAACGGTTTTAAACATTTTTATATTTAACACCCCCCCTCCGTTTGGGCTCGCCACTGTTTAGTCGGTCCAGTAAGTGGGCCGTTGATAAATGGGAGGAAGATAATTATACTATGGGTCTGCATTGACTTGAACTCAGGAGCCTCCTAGCTCTGATACCATGATGAAAACAACCGTTGTCACTCTAAAAGGTTAAGCTGTTAGAGAACGGTGTTTAAACATTTTTATATTTAATACTATGTCTCTAAAACGTTTAAGTAGAAAATAATTCAATAATAATTTTTTGTTTTTTGAGGAATAAGCCAAATAGTAAACGATTGATCATTACCTGAACTATTGATCATTTTGATTTGGCTATCCAAACTTTCAAAGTTTGATTCTACTAGTGAGCCTCCAATTTATTTAATTTGATTCAGCCAATAACATTTTAATTTTAAAATCTAAATACATCATTTATCATTACAAGCTTAGTTAGTATTTTTTTATATAATTTTCACAGCTATAAATTCACTAAATTAAATAATTAGCTTAAATTTTGAAGTCAGATTTATTTTGGGGGTAATAGTAGAATCAAAATGGTACATAGTTCAAGCATATTCTGAATGTTTTTACTTAAATTATATTGAATATAAAAAAAAAAGTTTGGCTATAAGTGTTTTACAATATTAGTTTTATATGTTGTTGATTTGTCGGTAAGTTCATGTGGTACAATAGAGTGTGCGCACGAAAAGCCAATAAAAAACCTTCTACATTGCATAATATCAATATATCAACATGCAACATATAATGGCAATGCATTCCACTTATCTAATAAGCAAAAAAAAACTTTACTAATCATACTGATATAATAAGTGAAAAAAACCTCAGCCATAAAATAAATGAAATGTATGATTTTCACCCCAGAATAGGTGTGTAAGTTGTATTTTTTATATTTTATTTTGAACAATTCTACTTATACGCCATAAAAAGATGTGTAAATCTAATATCACTCCGTCCAAGAACCGGGTTTATTATTATTATTTTTATATATAAATACTAAAAATCTAAATAATTTTGTGAACACAATGTACGAGTAGCATGGTCCTTTCGTTTTTCATCACGTGCTTTGAGTACGACTAAATTATTTCTATTTAGATAAATTTTGTCTTATCTCTGTATATAATCTCGACTATTCGGTCCATTGATAACATGGTGCACGGAGTCCACACTGCAATTCTCCACTTCTTTACTTACCGAATATTAAAACTCATAACCCAGCAGCTTCCCGAAACACCAAAAAAAAAAAACCGAACAAAAATTTCGTGGGCACCGTCCCCCAAACTAATAGTTTGGGGACAGTTCGGATGGGCGCCACATAGCCCATCCGACGGCTGCCCTTCGTCTTCCTCTACTGCGCTCTCTCTCTCTCTCTCAAAACATCGGGAAATTTTTTTTCTTCTTTCATGGGTGATCGTTGGATGGGACATGTGACGCCCGTCCAGTGACTATTAGTTTGGGGACGGTGCCCACAAAATTTTTATCCCAAAAGACATCTGGCCCAACTAATGCCATTAAATTAAAAAAAAAAATTCTTCCATCGCATGCCTTGGGTACAAGTAAATTATTTACATTTAGATAAATTTTGCCTAGATTTGGTCCACCACATCATCTGTAGACCGTCTATGTATAATCCTAACTATTCAGTCCTTTGGCAATGTGGTGCATGAGGTCCACATTGCAATTCCCTGCTCCTTTACTTCACTGGCGTTAAAATTGAAGAGTCTGGGTGTATTTGATTTCACGTAAAATTGTCAAAAAAATTTCAGTAGAAAATTTTTTTTGGAGGAAAATAAATTTTATGCTCTCTAGTATTTAGTTTGGAGGGGAAAAAAGTAATTTTACATTATAGTTGTTTGACTGAAAGTAAAAAAATTTGTAAAAATTATAAATAAAAAACTATTATATATATTTTCTCTTCTTATATATTATATATGTTATTGATATGTAATAATTATCATATTATATATATTAATATTATAATTTATATTTATAGATAAAATATTATATAATAATGTATTTTTATTAAAAATAAAATATTATCTCTCGAGATATATTTATAGAGAGAGAGAGAGAATTGAGCTAAAATACCATCTAAAAGTACCAATCCATTGGTGTTTAGGTTTCTAGCTCTTAAATCTACTCCTTGATTATTAATAGTTTTTGGATCAAAGATTATTTCAGTATCTATTACCATTCAACCCAAGGGGATAGTAATTATTCTAGCCCTAATATGTACGTATGTGCATAAGAACAGAGAGAGAGAGAGAGAGAGAGTCCATCATGGATCTCTCTTATGCGGTCTACGAGATAGAGGTCATTTTGTGGACCACGTGATGTATGTCTTCGTCTTTTCCAAACACTATATATTTTTATGGCTGAGGTTTTTAAAACGAAACCTCTTATTGTTATTGAATTTGTAAAAAAAAAAAAAAAATTTACAAGCGACTAATCACCGAAATTTTACTTTTCAACTGAAAAAAAAAAATCGATATAATTTTACGTGGAATCAAACTTACCCTCAACAGCTTCCCGAAAGGTCCGAAAAACTGCTAATGCAACTAACGCCGTTAAAAAGTGCTTCCATTAGAAGCGCGAGTACAACTAAATTATTTCCATTTCTATAAATTTTGTCTAAGATTTGGTCCACCACATCATCTCTAGACCGTCTCTGTATGATCTCGCTATTCGGTCTATTGGTAACGTGGTACACGAAATCCGCACTATAATTCTCCGCTTTTTTTACTTAACGGACGTTAAAATCGATAACTCAGTAGTTCTCCGAATTCCGAAATGCTCAATAACGCGGCACAACTAACGCCGTTAAAGGACCCTTCCAGCACCTTCCACCCACGTGGCCCCCACATGCGCACACTCTCACCGTTTTCATCCACGTGGTGCGCTCCGCCAAAAGGCCCAAAAAGGCCATGCCACGTGGGCCCCACCCAAAAGTGCGTCCCACCATCGCCACCGTCCGTTTCTAATCCTACGGCCAAAATCCCCCGCGGGGCGAACTCATCTATGCGCGTCCACAACCATCGCTCACCCGAGCGCGCGACACGTGCCCAACCCCTCCTCGCTCTATAAATAGAGCCCCCCCCCCTCATTGCGTAACACTTACGGTGCTTTGCCCGAGAGAGAGAGAGAGAGAGAGAGTTTTTTTATATTAAAAGAATTTTAAAAATTTAAATTTTGAAATTTGAATTTTTTTTTCCAATTTGGAAATATGTTTATAGAGAGGTTTAGGAGTGGAGAGCGAGAGGGTGAGGTACGGGGACGACGCGATCGAGTCGGTGTACGACTACGAGACCACGGAGCTGGTGCACGAGAACCGGGGCGGATCCTACCAATGGATCGTGCGGCCCAAAACCGTCCGATACCGGTTCAAGACCGACACACGTGTACCCAAGCTCGGGTACACCGTAACCCCTCTCCCTTTTCATTTCATTTTTTTTTTATTTATATTATACAATATTATTATACGCAGATTCATTTATTTTTTTAATGTATTTTTAGAGATAATTTTAGCTGTTTCTTTTTTTTGTGGAATTTTTTTTTTGGTTTTTTACGCGTGTAGGGTGATGCTTGTGGGATGGGGTGGGAATAACGGGTTCCACCTTAACAGCGGGAATCATTGCGAACCGAGAGTAAGTTTTTTTTTTTTTTTTTTTTTTTTTTTTTTTTTTTTTTTTTTAACTTGATTTTTTTTTTGTGCAAATTTTTTTAAAAAAAATTTTTAGATTGGATGGGTTTTATTTATATATATTTATATATTTATTTTTTGGGAATTGGGTTCTGTGGTTTATGTTTTTTTTTTTTTTTTTTGCCCTTTGTTTTATTTGTAGTACTTTAGTGTACTAGTGTTGCTGGATTGCTTGTTTTATGCAAGGAAAACTACTAATAAATCTTTGTTGAGATTCGTGATGGTCACATGATGCAACCTCAATTTTGTCTTATTTTGCACACTTGCTCTTATTTATTTATTTATTTATTATGTGATGCAAATAAAAAAAGTGTTATAATAATAATGGAATTTGAAGTATTTTTCTCCAATATTTAGAAAATATGTTGAATTCATATATTTAATTAAGCAGTGGTGTTTAATAAATATATATGTTGTTTAATTTTTTTTTTTTTTGTGGAGTATTTAATAGGGGAATATCATGGGTGACCAAAGATAAGGTGCAACAAGCCAACTATTTTGGATCCTTGACTCAAGCTTCCACCATTAGGGTTGGGAGCTTCAATGGAGAGGAAATTTATGCCCCTTTCAAGAGCCTCCTCCCCATGGTATTTTTTTTTTTTTTTCATCCTCTTTCTTTTTAATCTAATGATTTTTTTTGGGTTTTTTTTTTTGCATGTTATTTCGCGAAAACTTGATAGATTGTAAGATTATTATCAAATGAAAATCAAGTCTACGCCCCCGTCGACTCTGCAGGAGGAAAAATAGAGTGTAATGTTATTTGACGAAGCAGCAGAAGAAATATTATATAAAAATAGCTCTTATTTAAATGCTTTTTCACAATTATTAATGCATATGCCTCGTGATCCGTGGGCCCTTCTTAATGAGCAAGGGGAATCTTGGTACGCTTTAAAAGAAGGCACGCATCTCGAGGAGCGGGAAAGATAACCTGCTATTTTAAATAAACAATGTGAATCAATTAGACTTCGAACTTGAAACCTCGGCCGCTAACTAGCAAGTTCTTAACCAACTGCGCTAGTTAGAGTCTAGTTAGAGTCGATGCATCTTGAAGATATTAAATTGTGAAAAGTGTGTGCTAAAGTACTAGCACTATCCCTCTCTTTCGAAAGTATTCTAGCTTAACTCTGTATAATAGTAGTATTACAATGACCTTCTCGTAACGTGTGTAAATACGGTAGTATCGTAACGACCTACGCGTAACATGTGTAAATTAGGTTAATCCGGATGATATTATATTCGGGGGGTGGGACATAAGCAGCATGAACCTGGCCGACGCGATGGCGCGCGCCAAGGTGCTGGACATAGACCTGCAGAAGCAGCTCAGGCCCTACATGGAGTCTATGGTGCCCTTGCCCGGAATCTACGATCCGGATTTCATCGCCGCGAACCAAGGCTCGCGTGCCAACAACGTGATCAAGGGCACCAGGAAGGAGCAGGTCGATCAAGTCATCAAGGACATCAGGTATATTAACATACGCAATGCCTGTTTAGAGAACGGTGCTTCTGATATTTTATACGTAACACTCCGTCACATCTTGGTTCGAGATGTTTAATATACACGCGAGATGTGTACTTTGAATTAAATGGACGAATGTTGTGTTTACTCTTATTGAATGCGAATGTTTCAAACTCAAAACAAAATTTCAAATTATATGAAATAATCGTTATTCTCCGAAAATTTTAAGTTACGAGTGAATGGTGTTTCTAATATTTATATTCAACATTTTCTCTCACGTATGAGTTTGAGATTTTTTTTTATAGGGGCAAGACATGAACTTGAATTAAATTAGAGAAAATTTTATGAAGCTAGGAGCTTGGTGTAATTTGAACTCAAGAATTTTCTGCTCTAATACCATATTAAATTATGTGAAACTATTATTGCTTTCCAAAGTCTTAATCTGTCGAAGACTGATTTTTCTAAAATATTTGTATTCAACACCATTTTCTTAAGCACAAATCACTTTGAATTACGTAAAACTATTATATTCAATTTGTTATGAGTAAATTATTTAGAAGAGACTAGCACTAATGGAGTTAATGGTGATATTCCTTAATAAGGATAATTTAACAAATTATGAGTTCTCATGGAATCACTAGGGAGTTCAAGGAGAAGAACAAGGTGGACAAGGTGGTGGTCCTGTGGACCGCGAACACCGAGAGGTACAGCAATGTTATCGTCGGATTGAACGACACCACGGAGAATCTTTTAGCTTCGCTGGAGAAGAACGAGTCCGAGATTTCGCCCTCCACATTGTATGCATTGGCATGCGTCCTCGAGAATGTGCCGTTCATCAACGGAAGCCCGCAAAACACCTTTGTGCCTGGTACATACTTTTATCTCTTTTGTACTGCTAAAGAGTTAAAGTAGTTTTGGAAGAATTTGTAGATTTGTTTAAAGGCATTTTTTCTGAATGTTCTCCAGGGTTGATTGATTTGGCTATCAAGAGGAACAGTCTCATCGGAGGCGACGACTTCAAGAGCGGGCAGACAAAGATGAAGTCTGTTCTGGTGGATTTCCTTGTAGGGGCTGGTATTAAGGTACCCCCCCCACCCCAGAAATAGAATGTGCTTTTGATGTTATCATAACTATATAACCATATACTTAAAAAGAGCAGTGCAAAAAATGTTGCTTTTATTTTTGGTTTGAATTGCTACTCTAAATGAAATGAAATTTGAAGTATTTGTACTAGTTGATTTAACTCCGGCTAAATTGCGGAGCCTTCATTTTGTATCTCAAATGTCACCTTTCCAACCTGAAATGTGATATTATGGCTTTAATATGTATCTCATAACTGTTTATAATCTTCCTAAGAATTAAGTAATCTATGCTCTCTACCTGGTTCGAGATTGTGTCAATATAAAGTCACAGGACCTTATGAATGAAGGGAATTTGATATTAATATGCATGTTCTTTTGTCTCCTAGCCCACCTCAATTGTGAGCTACAACCATTTGGGCAACAACGACGGCATGAACCTCTCTGCGCCGCAAACCTTCCGCTCGAAGGAGATCTCAAAGAGCAATGTGGTGGACGACATGGTCTCGAGCAACGGCATCCTTTACGAGCCAGGAGAGCACCCTGACCATGTCATTGTGATCAAAGTACGCGCCATTTTCTCTCCCTCTCTTTTACTTAAAAAGTTGATAGAACACTCTAAATGAGAGAAAACCACTGAAAACATGGGAGATATAATATTACCTTGCTTTGTTTCAGTATGTGCCTTATGTTGGGGACAGCAAAAGAGCTATGGATGAGTACACTTCAGAGATATTCATGGGGGGGAAGAACACTATAGTTCTCCACAACACTTGTGAGGACTCCCTTTTGGCTGCGCCAATTATACTTCGATTTGGTGCTTTTGGCTGAGCTTAGCACTAGGATTCAGCTTAAAGCCGAGGGAGAGGTATATATATGTTCATATGATCAAACTTAGTACGAAAAAGCTTCAGCTCGTTTGTTTAGAATCTATAGATTACGGAGAGTACTAAAGGGGTTTTGTTTGAATTTGGTTTTGTAGGAGAAGTTCCACTCCTTCCATCCAGTGGCTGCTATCTTAAGTTACCTCAGCAAGGCCCCCCTGGTGAGTGCCCAGTTTTAACTTTTTATGGTCAAGTGCTAGTCAAGTATTTTAAATCTGCTGATGCTGATAGTTTCTTAAGCAAAGCTTCAAACCAGAGAATCTAGTTTTCGGACCGAATAGCTGTATCCAAATATATATTTCCGAAAGTTTATGCTTGCTAGAGCACAAACAGTGCTTAACCGAACGAATATTTCGGTTGTGTTGTGTATTTACTTTTTGGGTCAAAATGAAACAGGTCCCACCGGGCACGCCAGTGGTGAATGCACTCGCGAAGCAGAGGGCCATGCTCGAGAACATAATGAGGGCCTGCATCGGACTCTCACCGGAGAACAACATGATCCTCGAGTACAAGTGATATCTGAATCTGAACACGAGCCTGAAAAACAAGAAGGGTTCGAACTTCAATCGGATAGACGAGGGGGATTACCTACTACTCTTTTTCTGTAGCGTGAATTGGTGTTTTTGTTATTGCTCTTTGCCTGTTGTTCTGCATGTGTTAGTTGGTGGCAGTTGGGTGTTTATTGTGTGGCTCTGCACTGAGTTGCTGATGCCTTTCGATAGATCATGCAAATTCCCATGTATCTTCTTCTTCTTCTTTTTCTTCTTCTAGCTTCTAATGAAAAGGTCTGATCGCGCCTTATTTAGTACTGCAATGCAAGTAGATGGCCTTTTTTGGTTCAAATGTTTCGCCGGCGCCTTATTTAGTACTGCAATGCAAGTAGATGGCCTTTTTGTGGTTCAAATGTTTCGCCGGAGACTCAGTCGATGATGAATGCATGTAGGTTTTGCAATTGAATTCTCAGATTAGCTGTGCAGGTTGAGAATGTGCCACATCTCAGGACCCCCGAATTGTCACTCACCAAAATTGTTGCGCACAAATTTATAAGCAGGGTCTCTTTGTTTTTTTTTTTTTTGCTGTAATCTACTAGTGGTGAATTTGGGTTTTATCAATTGGTTTGCCACTTTGTTAGCTTGCACCTGGCCTACCCTAATTTCAATTTAGGCTGCTCTATTACAGAACCTTACAAATTGGATCCGCACAAGCCATTTACTTTTCCTTTTTTCTGTTTCTTTTTCTAAGCCATTATATGCCAACAGATTTAAAAAAATTAAAAGAAGCAATCATTCTGTCGCATCATTGTGTGATTCAAAGATGGATCTTTCCAGGTATCTTCTTTCGCTTTTATCTCCACTTTTCATTTTATTCCGAGAAGTACTTAACCAAAGCGCGGCTTAATTAAACGGCTAAAACCTGCAAATACAGTTTGCAGCATAGAACATCGCAGAGACGGGCTCCAATTCACACACACATTCTCCACACTATTCAATGAGATAACCCGCTTGCTTAACGTTAGGCTATAAGTGGGACTTCTCAACAATGGAAACGACTGCTGTCACATCGTCCAACTTGCCTCCGGTAAAGCTGAGGTATCCGGCGGCAAGCGCGGCGTCAGCAAACGGGCTTCTGGCAAAAGATGATCTCCCCACTTCTTGTGCCCTCAATGTCAGGAACTCCGCAATTTCCTGCATTTTGTTACGAAAAGCATAGGAGGCTCAACAAGCAAGAAAGATATCTCTTTATTGTTAGTTAAGTTGCTGGCTCCCATCTTTTTTGTTTTTTTTCGCCATCCTCGACGGATTCAATCGCTAAAATTTGAATTCTTCAAAAGAAAAAGGGAAAGAAACTGGAACTGCAATTGTAACCAAACAAGGTCTAGGGTTCAAATCTTAACCGTTGTTTTGAGGCCCGCTTGTAATGACTTGGAGACGATCGCAGTTATCTCTTGTTCGTATAGGTTATCGAAGAGGCCATCTGTTGCTGCTATGACCACATCCCCTTCATCTAGATCGATATTGTAAGTCTGGAGGATAAAGTGCAGAACTGAAAATCAGCCAAATATTTAACTGAACTTGAAAACTTCTTCATGGCGAACATTTTAACTAGAGAGACTGATCTGTAATCTTTTCATTGTGTAGTGTCTTATCTTTCACATAGGTTCCTTCCTCCATCAAATTACAGAGAAATATCCATGTAAGCACCATCTGTTTGGCATTTCAGTCACTTCTTACCAATTTAACCGAGGAAACTATGAATAGAGTAATATTACCCAATTTAACAAACAAAACTATTGAAAAGAGCAAAATTTGCAATAGGAAGTCAAAACTAGGAACCAATTGTAACGACCGGAAAACAGGGACCAAATTGAAGCGTTTTAAACAGTTTGAGGATCTCTGATACTTGTTAACATTAAAGAATGATGAATATGGATAGGATGAATCCATGTGTACCTGTATGAACTTGGAGGGATCATCACCCCTCTCAATCTGCAAGGGGAAGTTGAACCCATAAAGCATCGGAGTAGATCTTTTAAATACTGCACCATTTCTTATCACGAGGAATCCAGAGTCCCCTATATTAGCTACATGAAGAACCTGCATGAAATTTGAGTTGAAGATACCTCACGATCAGAACGTAGCAGACAAAGAAAAAAGAGCAAGCAAGCCTCAACTGACATGATACTGAAGCAGAATGATTACAGACCTGGCCATCAAAATGAGCAACTAGAATAGTTGATGAACCAGGCGACTTTGCTTCAACTGCAGCCTGGGTCAGAATTTGATCAGGTTTAGTTCCTGGAACTCCTTCATACTTGGAGACATATCTCTCACAGTTCTCCATTAGTTCTCTAGCATACAATCCTGCGTTGACTCCTGAGAAGATATATTGTTGCAACATTTAGAAATATGACCATAATTGTTTGGAACTATGACCAAAGTTGTCTAGTAAGTACACAGCTAAACGTGCAATTCCAATGATGTTCTCGAAATTTACACGAACAACAACAATAATTTCAAATTCCATGGCTATACTGTAAAATCTGTCATTGTTCATTGTGCTTCTGTCGTGAGGTCTCCAAACAAAAATTGCACCAACCTTGTTTTACTATTGACTTCAAACTTTTTCATCCTGAAGCCCACATTACAGTAGTTCGACTGAGATCCAGAATAGTATTATTTATTACCATCTGACAACCTGTCTAGTCTACAGCACATGTAGTATGTAATTATTAACCTGCCTTGCTCTATGTTGGACTCTCAACTATATATCAATATTCAATAGCAGCGCTTTCATTTGTCCTTCTTTAATAACGGGGCATAGTACATTTCAAACAAACAGTCTATAAAACAAATAATCAGATCTGTGACCAAGTCAGCAGGGAATCAGCTATTAAGTGAGGGTAACCTCTGATTCTCTATGTTTTCAGTCTCTTGCTGAAGCATATTTCTGCCCCAGAAAGCTAAATAACAGCAAGACAGAGTTTGCTCACTTACAGAGGATCAACACTGAACCATATTTCAGACCAGAACCATTAGATGATTATAGCACTTTTCAAGCGCTTGACACTGAATGGCAAAGTAAGTAAGCACAAGGAGAAGCTGTGTCATATTATGGAGCTTAAGAGAAGTTGGTAGATGAACTTTTTAGATGATTCTTAGGAAAATTACCTTCAAGTGACCACTGACCAACTCCATCCGCTACACCTAACCAGCTTTTACATGCCACAAAGTAGGCATCTTCCCCACCAGTCAATGCCTGAAATTACTATGCTATATTACTCACGAAAAATATCAACACCATGAACAAAGCACTCATAATCGTACCTTCGTAGTCAGAATATTATATTACCTTTGAAGGATGAGGTAACATTGCAGCACCTGAAGCCAAAGAAAGAGTTGGTATTGATACCGAAGTTGTCCTGGAATATATATTGTGCATTCAAAGGAAGAAATCAGATCGTGATCTAAGCTAGTCATTGACACTATAACCAAAGATGTGCTTGCCACACGTCAATTTTCATCTAATGATAAAATGCCAAAAATTTCAAGGAAAGAAATTGGATGGTAATTGAAGTACAGTCAAACGGTTCAGCAAATGTCTCATGCAACAGACCGGCAACATTGTAAGCTACTATAATTGCATTTTTTTTAAAAAAAAAAGAAATTTAAAGAAGTTAAAAGTTAAACTAATAGAACAAAAGTACCTGTCAGGGCTCACAACCTCAGTATTGCTGTAGATCTGATCCTTCTCTTCTCTAAGTTGTTCCTAGTAAATGACCAGAAAGATAACCGGATATCAATAGACAAATACTTGAATCCAAAGGAAAAAAAAACATAAAACCCAAAAACTGAAACCAGTCTTCAATCTAAGAAAATTTTGTATGTTCAATTATGGGCTTATAATAATGGCCTTCAAACTAGGGAACTATGTAAGCAGCAAACTACCTTCAAGGAGACCTGCAATTAGCTACTATGATCTGTTTACAAAAAGTTATCTTGAATATCGAAGTGACACTGCCACTTGCTAGTGCTTTTGAAGACCTTGAAGAGCAAATACAGCTTTGTCGAGTTTACACTCGAAGTTCTTTCGAGAAAATAATTAAACTAAAGCCGCCCATTTTCTCATCGAATCATCTCAACACCAGCAAGATATACTTCCCTAAGCAGCACAACTTAATAGAAGTCTCTGCTCACAGCTCAAAACTGAAGAGGAAGTTGATTAAAAAAAAACTTCACTACTACATTCTATGGTATAATCCGTTCTTAGCTGTCGCTGTTCTGCATGCCTTTTTGCTCAAAGTGTTCTTGCTATAGCATGATATATATTTGCAAATTATTCTTTTCATTCATGAAATTTAACATATTTAGTAAAATAAAGGACTGATTATTCATTCAGCAGAAGAGCAACATGCAAAACATACCATGATTGATGTCTGATCACTATTTGCTTCTCCTTGATCCTCTATTGGGAAATTACTTGATTCCCTATCTGCATCAATATCAATATCTGATGTACTAGAGACCTCCAAAGCCTCTTTATCCACCAAAAGGCTTTCAGTTATTTCCTCTCTATCATCAGCTGAGGTTTCTTCCAACTCCTCGGCAGATTCCTGGAGATCAGAAACTTCGGGGAATTCTTCAACAAGGTGACTTTCATCAGTCAACCTATCTTGTTGCTCAATAGGCAAACTGGAACTTACTGCTTTTTCCTGCTTAGTTCCATCCGAAGAGTTCAACTTTAATTCCTGATCGCTAACAGTTGATTCGTCAACTGAGGCTTCTATCATCTCAGGGCCACATTCTTGGACAACACCACTATATGGTGATAAGGATTTTCCAGCAACGAGACTTCCGTTAGTCGAGTTAACTTCCTGTTCGATATCGGCATCAGTGCTCTTCACTTCCAGTGAAGTTTCCGTACAAGTCAACGCTAAATCTGAGTCTTTCTCCGACCCCACAATCTCACTCACTTCCGCAGAAACCTCACGCACCTCTCGGTCGCCGTCTGGAGACTCCACCAATTTGGTTTCAAGTGGAGTTTCTCTACTCTCCACAGGCATACTATTTGGTTCTTCTACTTCCTCTACAAACAAGTCAGAACTATTTGCTTCAGTAATCATCTCCAACTCACCCTCTGAATCCCCAATCTCCATCTCCAATCCATTAACGGTGCGTGCATCACGAGCTTCCTTTTCAAGCAGCTCATTCGAATCACCTGATTCGCTACTTCCCCTGTTACCATCATCATCAGCATCCATGACTACCGATCCTTCCGACTCAAGGGTGGGTCTCCTCGCCATCTCAGAGGCCGCCTCCTGGAAATCCACTTCCGAGGACTCTCTCACCTCCGATTCACCCAAACCCTTCTCCGAATCCGATATCTCCGCGGCATCGCAGAACCGGAAGATGACGCTCCCGTCCAAGCACTCTGTCGAAGCCGCCGCAAAGAAGAGGAAGACGAAGAGGACGAGGAGGAAGAAGAGCGAGACCGCGTTAGATGACAACGACGATGATATCCGATCCATTGACGATAAATTCGAATCCAAATTGGGAAAAGAAAAGGGATAGGGTTTCCGGAGTACCGATTGTGGAGCAGAGCTCGAGGTCGGGTCGCCCAGCGACCCTCGGCCGGAGCGGCGGCGGGGAAGACGGTGGCTGGGATACGGTGCGTCGGAGGTCGAGCGACGGCGCCGATGGCTGCGGAGGCGAGAGCTTGTAGGAGACGGGGGAGAACCGGAGGTCGAGAAGCCCGGGGAAGGGGAACTCCGCCATTAACGGGGGTGGAGGAGCTGGAGAGCCAGGGTTTTGCCTACGCATACGAGAGAGAGAGAGAGAGAGAGAGGAGTATACGAAGAGGAGAAGCACGGGCGAAGACGAAGAAGAAGAAGAGGAGGGAGATAACGATAAGATGGTGACACGTGCGACGATCACGATGATGCGGTGCTCAACGGTACCACGTGTACGTTTGTCCATCGTCAGATCCGGATTTATTCATTGGTCGGTACAATTTGTACAGGAACCCCTCAACTATATCCTATTTTGAACCCCACCCTCAACTTTATAACTTTTTCGCGGGCTTTTTTTGCAAATAGCCCCTGACAAATTTTATTTGCAAAATTAGCCCTGTGTAAAATTTATTTGCAAAAATGGCTTGCCACGCCAACGCCACGTCAGCGCCACGCGGGCAAGGCCTGGGCCAGGTATTCAAGTTGAACACGGTGATTCGTTCACCGTGTCTAAACACGGTAAACTGTTTACCGCGTTTAGACACGGTGAACCATTTACCGTATCCTTCACTACCATTTTTGGCCAAATACGGCCTGGCTACTTGTATTGGTCACGGACTTAACCATTTTCGGGGGCGCTGAATGCATTTGTATTGGACACGGTGAACCACTCACCGTGTCCAGAGATTTGTATTGGACACGGTGAATGGATCACCGTGTCCAATAAAATCTATTGGACACGGTGATCCATTCACCGTGTCCAATACAACTACCAGCCCAGCTAGTAGTTTGCCGCAGAAAAATGAATTACAAGATTCAATACAAGAATACGATACAGATACATGTTGAAGAAAAATGAATTACAAGATTCAATACAAGAATACGATACATATACCTATCAATACACATCACAACACATCACAACATCACAAAAGTAATACACATCACAACATCAAAAAATTAATACATATTACAACATCACAACCAATAGAATCTCAATAATATAATCAATACCAAATAATCAAAACAGAATATACAAAATAAATGCAAGTTATACAATAATATATAAATATAATATCATGTTCTCCTCCCTCGACCTCCTCGACCACGTTGCCTACCACGTCCGCGACCACGACCAACATCATGCTCATCAAAAGGCTCCAAGATCTCCAACTGGTCTAGATGCTCTATAGCAGCACCCTCAATAACCGGGTCAATCACAGCAGTAGCATGTGTCGGTAGTATGTCTGGCCGTGGAGGAGCTGAAGAGGAGGGCTGATCTGGCCGTGGAGGAGCTGAAGAGGAGGGCTGATCTGTACGGATAGACCTCGATCGCCGTCGACGCCTAAAATAAACAATATCACCTGCTCGAGCTGGATCCTGCGGTACTGGTGCTGGTGCCGGGTCCGTAACATCAGCATAAGGTGGCTCCCCTATCGGTGATGATGGCCTCGGTGGACTATATACTGGTGCATGGCCTAGACGTCGATACTCCACCATAGTCTGCTGGTCCTTGGAGGTACAGAGTGTGGAAGCGTAGGCAAACTCTCCAAAACTGCTTCCATCTGATCGGCAATCTGTGATAGGGCATCTAATGCTCTACTTCCTGAAATATCCGGCAGGACACGTTTGATCGTATAATGTGATTTCTACACGATATCGACCTGAAATAAAAGAACAATCAAAAAGATTATACGAAACTTTCTTCTATATATAAAACTAAATATAAAAAGATATTATATATTACAATCATACCAATACTCTCTCGACGTGCCCACATGGCTGATAGTAGTGAGTGCGTGGCTGCTGTTACAGGTCTGTATCCCTCCTGGTGATTCGTCAATACAACTGATGTAAAAGTAGTATGCTCGTATCGGATCTGGAATTGCTTCCAGGGGCACCTCCTGCTGGGCCTCAATGATCTTGTTATATACGTTCTTAGGCGACTTAAAAACCACTCCCAACTCGAGCCATTCTCCCTCTCACAAATTGCGAAAGCTAGCGGAAATAAACCACTATTCGCATCGACACCTGCGGCAATTAATGCGTGGCCTCCATATTTCCCATACAGATGAGTAGCATCGATACTAAGTAATGGCCGGCAATACTCCCAACCATGAATCGACGGTCCAAAAACCCAAAAGGCTCGTGAAAACATTCTCGTATTGCTCGCCACACTAATATAATCAATCTTTGTAATAGTTCCTGGATTTGTTGATTCCAACATAGAGAAGTATCGAAGAAGGTCGCAGTATGATTGCTCCCAACTACCGTATATAATTTGTAGTATTTTATTCTGTGCCCGCCAAGCCTTGCTATATGATATGCTAACGTGTAACTCGCTCTGAACTCGAGCTTGAATTTCCATCGGACTCATTGTAAGCCTTGCCTTCAGTGTAGGTAGTATAAATTGACATATGAAAGATGATGTGCAGTTTCGATGTCTTGTATTTAGAATTGGAACCAAACAAGTGTGCGGACCTTTATAAGTCTTTACTTTAAAAAATGAACTACCTTTCGGTTAAGAGGCATGTAATCTCCAAGGGCAAGAATCGATCACACATCGCACAGTATATCTAGTTGTATTTGACTTAACAACTTTAAGCTGCACATTATGTGCAATGTGCCAAGCGTCCAAGGCCCTTACTAGCGATGATTTATCAGAAAAAGTCCGATTAGCCCATGCTTCATCACTTGGAGGACCCTGATCAATATTTTGTTCACTATATGCATCAACAACGCTTTGATTAATTAATTCATTACCCAGGACAAACCGTTGTCGTTGATCTTCAAATTCCACGAATTCCATCGGGTCCGGTACATCTTCGTTGTTGGCATTTGAGTTTTCAATCCATTCAACACCTTCATCTCGAATAGCGCATGCGAGGGCATTCAAGCCACCGTCATGATCAGGATCCAAAGAACACGCAACAAAGGACTCCTCGTCATCACTAGAATCAGCATCAATTCGCCCTTGATCCTCTTCATCAGTTTCACTAACATACTCCTCATCACTTCTACTTACGTCCAATAGATCAGTTGTAGTCACTCCCCGATTGGTCCATTCACGATGAGTACATGATGGATCTTCATTTTGATAAGGAGAGATAGTATTTCTTACTAGCAAAGCCGACCATTGATGAACACTAGATGGTCCTGGACCTTCATCTACATAAGGAGGGTTAGTATTTCTTACTTCCCAAGCCGGCCATTCATGAACACTAGATGATCCTGGACCTTCATCTACATAGGGAGGGCTAGTATTTCTTACTTCCCAAGCCGGCCATTGATGAACACTACATGATGGACCTTCATTTTGATAAGGAAGGATAGTGGTTCTGACTTCTCAATCCGTCCATTCGTGAACATAAGATGATGGTCGTGGACTTTGATAAGGAGGGACAGTAGACCTGTAGAGATATATAAGATTAACTATCCACATTGATTTTTTACGTAACTAAATCAAACAATCACCTACCACTCATTTTGATCAACCAACGGAGACGGATCCATCACAGCAGATGGCAATGCTGCACTAACTGGCTGAGATGGAACTCCAAACTCTCTGAAACACTTACAAGACAAAGTTATTAATTTCACGCACCTAAACTAATTGAGAAATCACGAAAAAGATTTATAAAGATCATTACTTTATACCTTGATGTACGACCTCGTTCGCGATTGACGTAATTCCTTTGATCATTGCGAGTACGACACATTTTCGTTTGATAAACGGTATTTGGACGGTCGTGTGCCGTCGACCCATCTTTCTCCACGTATAATTTTATACATCCATGGAACGGAAATATACTCATCACGCCAGATAGTGTATTGTCATTTGATACGTTAACAAATTCCCATTCGCCTCCCATTGGACACTTCACCGTGATGCGTAGACGGTCTTCCACTCGATCATAATTAGTAACATTATATATTTCCATCTCAAATTCCCGAAATGAGATATCGCGTCGGACCGCAACCAATTCTTTACGGCCACCAATATATCGTGGTACATTATTGTTCTCGACAAAATTTTCGTCCCAATAGATATAGAAAGGAACACAGTCGCCAGATATAGAGTTCTAAAGTAATATAATAAAATGTACACAAAAATTAAACTCAAGACATACCACATTTCTAACATACAACAAAAGAGAGGGTAAGAGATGGTATTACCATTGTACAAGCACGGTCGGCGCGACTACTTTGCAAATTAAGAGCTAAGGATTGACCTGTGACAAAGACAGCGAGAACAATCAATGAGAGATAGAGATAGAGAGAAAGAGAGAGAAAGAAAGGGGTGGTTTAAGATGCCTCTGTGAGGGGGGGGTTGGGTTGGGTTGCACAACGATTGGTCCATTCACAGTGAGAGGACTCTGTGAGGGGGGGTTGCACAGTGAGAGGCCTCACAGGGTCTCTATGCGATGTTGGCGGTGAGAGGCCTCACAGTGGCTTCTCACTGTGAGAAGC
>NW_017891418.1:0-18306 GCF_001540865.1 Ananas comosus | reverse complement strand
AAACAATGCAATCCAGTAAACAGTGTAATATACCGAAAATTCGGAAAATAAATATCGAACTTTAGTCAAATTGACCAAAGTGCGAGGATGGTATACTTCGGAAAGTCCGAAGATGTTAAAATGGGTAAAAGTGCGTTGTGGAAGGTTTTCGAGAGCTAAAGAATCAAATTCTGCAAACTGCAGATTTTGAGCTCTCGGGGACCGGTCCCTGGTGGGAGAGACCGGTCCCCGAACGCGTATGAAATGAGACAGCCGAAAAATGGGCTAAGTCCTGAGAAATTAGCTCTCGGGAACCGGTCCCTGCCTGAGAGACCGGTCCCCCAAAGGAGAGACCGGATGCATCGCACGCAGCAGCTCTGGCTGCGCAGGGAGAGCCTTCGGGAACCGGTCCCTGAAGGAAGAAGAAGAAAGTGGAGAAGAAGAAGAGGAAGTGAAGAAACTCCCTCTCCCTCATCTCTAGCTTGGAAAAGGAGAGCTTACAAGGTAAGCTTTGAACCCTAATCATGGTAGAACCTAATCTAGGGTTTGGATTAAGCTTAAGATGGGTTTTATGGAACCATTTGAGTATTTGAAGTTTTTCTTTTGCTTCTTTTGAGATCAAGACCATAGAAATGGTGAAGCTTGAGGTGAGCTTCATCACCTCTCATGGTGAAACCCTAAGTAGGGTTTTGATTTGTCTAAAGATGGTTCTAATGGACTTTTAGAGTATAATGAAGCTACTTTTGCTTCCCATTGAGATCAAACCCTAGGTTTGATGATGCTATGGAGCTAGGGCACCCAAATTGGGGCTTTTGCTCATAGGAATTTCTAAGTGCAATTGACCCTCTAGAAACTTAATTGGGGGTATTTCCGACGCGTTGGTGCGCTCGGATTAGCATTACGAAATGCCCAAGTGGGCGTAGAGCCACCTGTGCCCCCTGCGGAGGTGCCAAGGGCAGTCGAGGGAGCGGCGGCAGCAGCGGCTGCGCCAGTCGCCCTAGTACCGGCCGTATCGGGAACCTCAAACCCCGATAGTGCGGCGGTAAAGGCAGAGCGAGAGCGCACGTTGGCGGCTCTCATTCAGTTCAAGAAGTTCGACCCACCTACCTTCGAGGGCGGTTTGGTGGAGCCAGCGGTTGTGGAGTCGTGGATCGACTCGATGGAGACGCTCTTCGAGGACCTAAATACTTCGGAGAAAGACAAAGTGTACCTCGCCACCCATTGTCTAGGGAAGGCGGCGATGGTGTGGTGAAAGCGAGTTAAGCGGGATCGACCTACCGATCTCCCGCTCATGCTTTGGGAAGAGTTCAAGAGAGCGGTGCTCGCGAACTACTTCCCCGACACGGTGAAGCGGAAGCTACAAGAAAAGTTCTGCAAGTTGAGACAGGGCGATCGATCGGTGGGAGAGTATGAGCAAGAATTCTCTCACATTATTGACTACGTTCCCGACGTTGTTCGTGATGATCGGGACCGGGCAGATTGGTTCTTGCGAGGACTTCAGCCAAAAATTTATGAAAAGGTGCAGATCTTAAAGCTGTCGACCTTTGCGAAGGTCTTTGATAAAGCTTTGTGGGCGGAGCACGATAGCGCCCACGTATGCGAGGAACGAGAAGCTATGGCTGAGTCTAAAGACAAGGGCAAGAAAAGAACGGCGGGCAATGCCGGGGGCCGGCCAAATGCTAAGAAACCCCCTCGGTATCCCCGACAGCAGTCGAGGAACTGGAGACCACCTCGATGTGTTATTTGTGGCGGTGAGCACAAGGTGTCGACTTGCCCGCAGCGCGATGGCAAGTGTTTCAAGTGTGGCCAACCGGGACATCTTATCCGGGAGTGCCCGACATGGACGTCGTCTGCGCCAACGGCGGCTTCAACACTGTCTACCCCTAGACAGCTTGCGGGGTTACCACCAGCGATGTCGGCTGGGGGCGCGTCATCACCGCGTCAGCCGGAGGGATCGAGAGCGCCTAGCGGCCGAGTCTTCGCCGCTCAGGTGGAGGAGCAACAACCTGCAGCACCCAACGACGTCGTGGCAGGTATAATTGTGATTAAAGGCACTAGAGCTAGAGCAGTGTTTGATACGGGCGCATCTCATTCGTTTATTAGCACATTATTTGCTAAGACACATGGCATAGAGATGGTGTACAATGAGGATTACTGGTGGGTGAATGCCCCATAACATTCATTCAGTGTTCACAACGAGTATTTGGCGTGTCCAGTGCAAATAGGCGATTGGATTATGCCGATTGATCTGCTAGTGCTAGATCAGATGTGGAGATTCGATGTTATCTTGGGGACCAACTGGCTCTCCAAGTACTATGCGGTGATAGATTGTGAAAGCAAGGTGATCACTTTTCGTGAGCCTAATCAAGAAGAGTTAGTCTACCAAGCATGCAAAAGTAGGCGCTTCGCGGCGACTATATCGTCTGTGAGGGCGAAGAGAATGATCAAAGGAGGGTGTAAGGCCTATTTGGCAACCATGGTGGATGCTCGAAAGGAGTACCCAGAGTTGGGAGATATTCGAGTAGCGTGCGAGTTTCCGGATGTGTTTCCGACGGAGTTACCGGGACTGCCACCGGACCGGGAAGTTGAGTTTGTCATTGACTTGATTCCCGGGGCGGAACCAGTTTCGAAGGCTCCATATAGAATGGCACCGGTGGAGCTGAAGGAGTTGAAAGGCCAACTACAGGACTTGCTCGATAAAGGCTTCGTGAGGCCGAGCGTGTCACCATGGGGAGCTCCGGTGCTATTTGTGAAGAAAAAGGATAGCACACTTCGACTCTGCGTAGATTATCGCGAGTTGAATAAAGTGACGATAAAGAACAAGTACCCGTTGCCAAGGATTGATGATCTATTCGATCAGTTGCAAGGGTCCAAGGTGTATTCGAAGATTGATCTCCAGTCGGGGTATCATCAATTAAAGATCAGGCCGAAGGATGCGCACAAAACGGCGTACCGTACGCGGTATGGCCATTATGAGTTCACGGTAATGCCGTTTGGGCTCACTAACGCCCCGGCAGCATTTATGGACTTCATAAATCGAGTCTTTAGGCCATTGTTGGATCGATGCGTCGTGGTATTTATAGACGACGTGTTGGTTTACTCGAAAAGTGAAGATGAGCATGAAGAGTGTAACATATGGAAACTTGGAGTTGCGATGTCAACTTTGACCTAGAGGGTCAAAGTGAGGATTGAGCTAGTTGGACATCATCCGCGAGTGATTTGTGATGCGTGTGAATGAATTCTGGAGATAAATAAGTGTTTCGGCGCAAATTGGGCGCGAAACGAAATATAAAGAGAATTTCGGATTTCCGACGCTAACTTTGATTAAAAGAATTAAAGTAAGGCGTGAGGATAAATTGTGGTATCTCCGAATCAATTGTGAGGTTTTGGAAAAGCCAAGGGTGTGCTTTCAAAGGGTTTTGAAGTGTTCAGTGCGAAGTGGTAGTGCAAAAAGGAGAAATTTCTGCCATATAATGAAATTGGAGCTGATTCTATTGCTAATTCGGCTCCAATAATGTCAAAATGCAAAGGAATTGCTTCCAAATTGGATTGGTAGCTTGTGAAGGTCCCTTGGTATCTTTTGGACATGTTTGGGTGAAATCGGAGTGAAAACGGAAACTTTAGAATTTTCTGTAAAGAACGGGACTGAGAAAATTAGCAGAAAATGCACAGTGTTAGAAAATTATGAAAATTGGCAGAGATGTCAGGAACATTTTTATGAGGCTAGATTTGAAGTTTCAGATTTTTCTGACATCTGTAGAGAGAGAAATAGCATCTGGAAGTTATCTGATAAAGATTACAGTTCGGGACAGTTCGCAGTGACCAAACAGGGTCGAAACTGAAATGTTAAAATTTCAGTAGACTTGTTAAGTAAAACCGAACATGCCTGCCAAATTTGAGCTCAATCGGACTTTCGGAAGGGCCTGCGAAGGGTATCTGATCTGAGTTGTGAAACGGATAAGTCGAGGGGCATTTTGGTAAATTGGACAAGTTAGTGGAATTCCACTAACCTGCTGCCAGGCTCTCCCTTCCATCCTTATCCACCCTTGCAGCCTACATACGTAGAGAGAGAGAAAGAGGAGAAGAGAAAAGAGAAGAAACAGAAGAAAAAGAAGATAAAGAGGTGAGTTTGTTACCTCTCTCTCTGTCATCTCTCTCCCTCTCAGCTCTCTCCCTGCAGCTACTGGTTGTAGCATCAGCAGCAGCTGCAGCTGCTGTCAGCAGGAGCAGCAGCAAGCAGTCAGCATCAGCAGCAGCATAAGCTGCTGAGTAGCAGCTTCAGCTCAGCCTGCTGCTGAGTAGTCAGCAGCAGGAGTAGCAGCAGCAGCCTCAGCAGTAGTATTAGCAGCAGCAGCCCTGCAGGCTTGCTGCTGAAGCTCAGCAGGATCAGCAGCAGTAGCAGAAGCTGCTGAGCAGCAGCTTCAGCAGCTGCAGGAGCAGCAGCAGCTTAACAGCAGTAGCAGTAGCAGCAGCTTGCACACAGCTGCTGTCAGCAGCAGCAGGAACAGCATCAGCAGCAGCTGCTGCAGGGGAAAGAAAAGAAAAGAAAGAAAGAAAGAAAGGAAAAGAAAAGAAAGAAAGAAAGAAAGAGAAGAAAAATGAAAGAAAGGAAATGAAAGAGAGAAAAATGGGATCAAAGTATTTGGACAGTTTTTCCTCATTGTTTTGAGGTTCGTGGGCTAATAAGGGTTGAATTACGCTATGTAATTATGAAAATTGCATTGGAAAGGGGTTTTTATAAAAACTGACCCCGATAATGCACTTTTGCAGGATAGAAGCGCTATCGCGAAATTGACCGCGTACAAAGCTAATTGGGGGTAAAAGAAACGCGCTGGCGAAATCGGTTCGGCAATCCGTCGCTCCTACGCGAAGATATCGCCAAAAGAAGATTTTCGGCGTCGATAGTCACGAGCGCGCGTCGCGATTCTCGGGAAACCGCTAGAAGCGCATTTCTCCCATTCCGGCATCAAAGAAAGGTGGGTTGTGCTTTACCGAAGTGATTAGGTCACTTCCATGCCAAAGTAAATCATAGTTTCACTTGACGCATATATGACGATAACTGTTGACATATGAATGCTAAATGCATACAAGTAGGCCTATATGAGTGTGGGCGTATGTTAATGCTAGATGATCCATGTGAATGTGAATGCTAAGTGAATATGAATAGGAATATGAATATGAATATGAGTATGAATATGAATGCCATATGAATGCTAGATGCACATGGATATTGAACGCTAGATACATATGAATAAAATTGTCGAAATGTGAATACAAATGCTAAAGTAAACATAATTGTTGATACATGATACATGAAAGCTAGTGTTAAAGGCTTATGAATATGAATGTTTAACGTCTATGTCTAAACATATATGAAAGTGAATGTATTGATAACCATGTTAGATGTATAATTGTTGATACATGAAAGCTAATACTTGTGAATATGAAGGTTTGATGCTTATATCCAAACACATATGAAAATGAATATACTATAATTCAAGCTATATGAATATCGATAATTCTCGTTGATTAGAAACCTCAACGGTAACAAGATACATGAGAACATGTGAACTATGAACCTAGGCAAGAACACCTAGGGTGATGTATAGATCGAGTGGCATGAACCTAGTGTTATTGAACATAGGTCGGACATTAACCTAGCGTCATTGGCCCTAGGTCAAGTAAGTTAACCTAGAGTTGAGATCTAGGAGAAAGAATATTAAACCTAGTGTAAACGAACCTAGGTTATGATGTAATGAAACACTCGATAAAAAGTAAATGAAGTTGTGAATTATAGTGGCAATAGGACCACTAGAAAGTGAATAGTATAGACCTAAGAAGGTCGTCAACATAGGGTCAGTGAGTAAACCCTTAAGTTGTGAAATGGATTCCGGAATCCTTAGGAATGGTGTGATGGCAGAAATAGAATCTTAACTACGGGATTGACGGTTCTCCTCTCCCGGTAGTGATTCAACGGGATTGACGGTTCTCCTCTCCCGGTATGCCATGAAACAAGTGAAGTGAATCGAAACTACGGGATCGACGGTTCTCCTCTCCCAGTAGTGATTCAACGGGATTGACGGTTCTCCTCTCCCGGAGCTAACGGGTTTGACGGTTCTCCTCGCCCATTGAGCTTGAGCGACTTAAGGTCACGGGGATCGACGGTTCTCCTCTCCCTGTGATGGACCTAGTGTCGCGTGGACTTAAGGCTGAGGTGTTGTGAGACGTCCTTCACCTCGAGCCTGACTTGACGCAGTACTCCGCGGTTGATTGACTCAAGACCGAGTCGAGTGGCTAGATGGCTAAGGTAAAGTAACCTTAGGAAAGAATCGCCAGTGAGTACAGTAAGAATAAAGAATAAAGCATAAAGAAAAGAATAAAGAAAATAGCTAATGAATGAAACTAGCTAAGAAAGAATAAAACGGCTACAAGTAAAGAATGGCTAATGATATAAAGTAGAATCAAGTAAGCTACTTTCATGATTTACAGGTATTGCATAGTGCATAGCAGGGAGGCAAGGTATGGTTCTATTTGTTGCATCATTAAATATCTATCTATCTATTTGTTGAACTAACCTACTGTTGCCTCCTTTGGACCTGGTGGGTCGAGCTGGTCGAGCTCTTCTCTTGGGTGGCCGTACCCACTGGAAACTATATTTATATAGTTCTCACCCCCGTGTTGTTTTGGGGGTACAGGTTACACGCGAGCGGCGCGGCGGCGCGAGGACAGGGCGTAGCTTCGTAGATAGCGCCCCACCACTGAGACTGAGATAGCAACACCCTGAAGAGGTCAAGTTCAGAGTTCAAATGGAAAGAAATAAAATTGTAGTAATTTGTATAAGTTTCGTATTAACTTAAAAGCATATGTGGTTATGTAAATGTAAAATATTGTAAATGTAAAAGAATCTCTGAGATGAATGCTTGTAATAGCATAGTTTGCACTTTATGTTTTCGATACATATGCAATCTACATACTTGCTACAGTTCCTGGTTGGAACCTCTTGTATTGCAGTGTTTAGATTGTTGACGCCTAGAACGTACAGGGGAAGCTCTGTCCGTTCGGCGGTCTGTCGACGAGCCCAAATCCGACCAAATAGGCGGAGCTCGGGGCGTGACAAAGAGCATCTGAGAGCGGTGTTGCAAATACTCAGACAGGAGAAGCTCTATGCAAAGTTAAAGAAGTGTGACTTTTGGCTAAAGGAGGTCACATTTTTGGGTCATGTGGTATCGAGCGACGGAGTTTCGGTAGACCCGAAGAAAGTAGAGGCGATCAAGGATTGGCCTCGCCCAACGAATGTAGCGGAGATCCACAGTTTTCTTCGACTGGCGGCCTACTACCGGCGGTTCGTGGAGGGGTTCGCCAAAATAACCACTCCACTAACGCGCCTCACGCATAAAGGAGTAAGATATGTGTGGAGCGACGATTGCGATCGAAGTTTCGAAGAGTTGGAGAGCAGGTTGACGTCGACCCCGATTCTTGCTTTGCCGACTCCGGGGGAGACCTTTGTAGTGTACAGTGATGCCTCGTATATTGGTCTCGGGTGTGTATTAATGCAAAATGGGCGAGTCATTGCGTATGCATCGCGCCAATTAAAGAGCTATGAGAAGAACTACCCGATTCACGACCTCGAGTTAGCCGTGGTGATCTTTGCGCTAAAGCTTTGGAGACATTACTTGTATGGTGAACATTGTGAGGTATACACCGATCACAAGAGTCTCAAGTACTTGTTCACCCAGAAAGAGTTAAATATGTGCCAACGGCGGTGGTTGGAATTGTTGAAGGACTACGATGTCACTATACTATACCACCCGGGGAAAACCAATGTTGTGGCCGATGCTCTAAGTAGAAAATCGGCGGAAAACTTAGCGATGGCGATTACGCCCCAACCGCTGTTACAAAAGGAAATGCAAAGATTTGGGTTGGAAATGGTAGCGCCGGGAGTGCCGGCTACACTTGCCGCATTAGTTGTGGAACCGACCCTATTTGAGAGAATCAAAGAGTTACAGGCTTCGGATCCTTATCTTCAAAAGGTAGGCGAAGTTGAAAAAGGTAGTGCTGAGGATTTTGGCATTGGAGCAGACGGCGCGCTTCGATTTCGAAAACGTTGGTGTGTGCCTAAGGATGATGAGTTACGAAGGGCGATTATACAAGAAGCGCATCAATCCCCTTATAGTATATACCCCGGCGGCACTAAAATGTACAAGGACTTGAAAGAACATTATTGGTGGCCGGGTATGAAAAGAGATATTGGGGAGTACGTGGCGCAATGTTTAACGTACCAACAAGTTAAAGCAGAGCGCCGATTTCCGGCGGGAAAGCTACAAAGTCTACTAATACCCGTGTGGAAATGGGAAGATATAGCGATGGACTTTGTTACCGGTTTTCCTCGATCACAAGGCGGACACGATGCGATATGGGTGATAATGGATCGATTGACAAAGTCGGCACACTTTTTGCCGATACATACTACGTGGTCGGGAGACAAGTTAGCTCAAGTCTATCTCGACGAGGTTGTGAGACTTCATGGGGTTCCAGTGTCGATCGTATCGGATCGCGACCCCAGGTTCACATCCCATTTTTGGAAGAGCTTACAAGACGCGCTAGGCACGCGGCTCGACTTTAGCACAGCGTTTCATCCCCAGAGCGATGGACAGTCGAAGCGGACGATACAAATCCTTGAGGATTTACTTCGAGCGTGTGTGCTAGATTATAAAGGAGGATGGCATGATTTCTTGCCTATGGCGGAGTTCGCCTACAATAATAGCTACCAAGAGAGTATAGCGATGGCACCTTTTGAGGCACTATATGGACGTAAGTGTCGTTCTCCTATCCATTGGAGTGACATGGGCGAGAGAACGGCTCTTGGCCCGAATGTAGTGCGGGAGGCGGAAGAGAAGGTTCGCCTTGCCCGTCAACGGTTAGCGACGGCGCAATCTCGGCAAAAGAGTTATGCCGACAAGCGGAGAAAAGATTTAGAGTTTGCGGTTGGAGACCGTGTATTTTTAAGAGTATCGCCAATGCGAGGAGTAAAACGATTTGCAGTCCGTAGGAAGTTAAGCCCCCGATACGTCGGACCGTTTGAGATATTAGAGCGTGTGGGTACGGTGGCATACAAGCTCGCACTACCACCGAGACTCGCGGGAGTTCACAATGTTTACCATGTGTCCAATCTCCGAAAGTATATTCGCAATTCGACACATGTGTTGGAGTATGAGCCCGTAGAGTTACGTGAGGATATGTCTTATGAGGAGTACCCGGTGTGCATCCTCGATCGAGAAGTGAAGAAGTTGCGAAGTCGCAAGATTCTGTATGTAAAAGTCCAATGGAGCAACCATGCTGTGCGAGAAGCCACTTGGGAGCTCGAGGAGTCAATGCGGAGAGAGTATCCGCATCTATTTGAATCGACGAGTTAAGATATGCGTAATTTCGCGGACGAAATTATTTTTAAGGGGTGGAGAATGTAATATACCGAAAATTCGAAAAATAAATATCGAACTTTAGTCAAATTGACCAAAGTGCGAGGATGGTACACTTCGGAAAGTCCGAAGGTGTTAAAATGGGTAAAAGTGCGTTGTGGAAGGTTTTCTAGAGCTAAAGAATCAAATTCTGCAAACTGCAGATTTTGAGCTCTCGGGGACCGGTCCCTGGTGGAGAGACCGGTCCCCGAACGCGTATGAAATGAGACAGCCGAAAAATCGGCTAAGTCCTGAGAAATTAGCTCTCGGGAACCGGTCCCTGCCTGAGAGACCGGTCCCCGAGAGACCGGTCCCCCAAAGAAGAGACCGGATGCATTGCGCGCAGCAGCTCTGGCTGCGCGGGGAGAGCCTTCGGGAACCGGTCCCTGAAGGAGAGACCGGTCCCCGCCTGCGCGAACAGCCCAGTCCAGACTGTGTGAAAGAGTGAAAGTTGAGGTGTAACGCACTGGACCTTTGCAAATTGCGAGGTTCGAGTGTTTGGATGTATTTCGAGCTTTTCCACACTTGGTGGAGGGTTGTAGAATGTTTTCCGACCTAAAAAGTTCGAAAATTGGAATTCTGGACAAGTCCTGAGAGTTTCTACTCTCGGGGACCGGTCCCTGGAAGGAGAGACCGGTCCCCCAGTGAACAGTGTTGCGGCAGCCCTGAGGCAACCGGTCCCCGAGCGCGCCTTCGCAGAGAGAGATCGGTCCCACGCAAGGAGAGACCGGTTCCCGAACGATGGTCTTCCGGGTTCGCAGCGAGAGACCGGTCCCTGCTGGGGAGAGACCGGTCCCTCTGGGCGAAAACTGCCCAGACCGGGCTGATGTAATATTAGATTTTTGAGGGGCCCCACAGGAATTTGTTACAAGAGAAGGCTTATATGGCCACTTCTCCTTCTCCCCTTCCTCACTTCACCATTTCTCTTGCTTCTAGAGAGAGAGAGAGAGGGAGAGAGTGGGAGAGGAAGGAGAAGAAGAGCTTGTAGAGAACTTGGAGCTTCACCTCCACCCTTTCTTCTCCCTTTTGGTGGATTGGAGCTTACTTTTGGAGCTTGGTGGTCGACCAAACATCAACCTTGGGCATTTTGAGCTTGGATTGAAGCTTCCAAAGGGTTAGTATCATGTTTCCCTCCTCTAGATTCTTGTTTTGGTGATTTTTGGGAAATGAAACCCTAAAAATGAGACTTAGGGTTTATTTTTGGGGCTTTTTGATCTAGGGCTTTTGAGGCTAGATTAATTGGTTTAGAACCTTCCTTGGGCTTGGATTGGAAGGGTTCTAGCTCTCTTTTGGAGCTTTGGAAGAGATTTCTTCTCTTGAGGTGAGTTTTGGCCATTTTTGCTTCTAGGTTAATGTTTGATCTTATGGTTGGTCGTAATGCCCTCGTATCTCTTCACTGATTACTTTTAGGGTATTTTGAGACTCGGGGACAACTTTGTTCGGCGAAACGAGACCCTACGCGACGGTTCGGTGGGTTTGGCCTAGCATACAATATGAGAAATGCTCATATTTGGTGTTAAATGTTTCGTAAAGTTGAAATTCTTGCATTTTCATGTTAAATGTATTTATTATGAATTATAGAATGCTTAACATGCATAGGTTATGTGTAGTAAATTTTGGGACCTCTATATAGTAGAGAGCATGCATGTGCGGCCTAGCATTCTAGTTGAGACTTGAAATTATAATCCCTATTATGAAAACGAACCTTGCTTTCATGCATTCAACTATATACCAGATGTGACATTAGGAATTTTTGGAAGCCTAGAGAGGCTTAGGGACTTAGATGATATGTGAGATTGGGCCAATGTCATGAAGAGGCATTGGGGCCCGGGGCATAGTGAGCATTAATGTTAATGGCTTAATTGGAACATGATTAGTTGTGGAGCTTGAGTGTCATAAAGAGGCACTAAGCAAGTGTGTGTTGGGACTTCACATCATGACTTTGAACTAGATCTTCAGGATGCTAGTGACTATACCATGTTAGAGACATGAGAATTTGGTACTTGAGACAGTGACCTTGCTTGTTTGCCATTTGTGCTCATTCGCACATGCTTGTGAGGGTCGCTCCCCACAAGCCGGCACTCCGGAGTTGGCCTATGCGACTTTTGTTCGCTCGTGCGGTATTGAGACGCCTACGGGGTCGAGTGGGACAGACACATTCCATGTGTAGGAATGTCGGGCTACCACAGGCACTTAGGCGGCACAAGCCGGACTACCTTGGGTAAATCCTTAATTGGAAATGAAAATCGACACGGTTTGAGAATGAATGATCACTACTAGATAGGCTTAGTAGTTGGATTACATTTACATGCTTTTAGCATAGTGTGAGACATGTAGTATACTTGGTTGCCATGATAGAACTTCTACATCATGTATTGACAAAGGTTAACAACATTAAACTAGTGCCATTGGACTTAATTGTGATGATAGAATAGATGTACATTTTGGTTGACATCATGCTTACTTGAGACACAGTAGACTAGCATTTCAATTATGCTTTCTTTCAGCAGTTTATTTACATGCTCCTTATTGCTTATTATTATTATCGTTGCTTACCCTTATTTTTGGGGCCTAGTGGAGCATGAGCTGAGGTTAGTAATTGCCCACTGGGAACTATAAATTATAGTTCTCACGCCCTCTTTTTCTCGTTGTTTTTCAGAGCCTTCCACACAGGGTGAGGCCAGGGATCGCGGAAAGAGTATTACCTCGGGCTAGCGTGCTTACCGAGGGATCGTTTGATAGGTGGTCTACCTCTCTTTGTTTCTTTTGTGAGAGGTTGAGAGTTTTACCAGTGTACTAGAGACCACCATTTTTGTACTAGAAGCAGATATTGTACTACTTATGTTTCACTTTTATGGTTTAGTTATGCTCTTTTCCTATTGTTATAGAAGATAGAATCATACTGCTCTGATATCACTAGTTGTTGCTCATTCGTTTCTTTTACTTCTCGCTCTTACTTCCGCTTTTACTCTAGACGCCTTATATGTGTAGACATATGGCGGGTCTGGACACGCTACCGGGAGGGCCTCTGCCGGTCCCGGGGCGTGACAAAGTCCGATTCTCAATTTGTTGAATAATATTGATTAGCTCCTGTTCCATAATCTGTGAACATATGAACCGTCCAAATAATAACATTTGAGTTTCCCGCAAGGTTTCGTAAGGCATCTTGCTATCTTAATTTCTGTTTCTATGCAGATGCATGTACTCAATAAGATGCAGGGATTTGGAAAGGATACGTCAGTAACAGCTGATTTTCTAAAGAATGTGGCATTTGGATCCGCATCTATACGTCACTTTCTGGATAAAATAAATACACATACCTGCAGCACTTCTAGATGTGTACTTATTCCTTTACATAGTAATTGGAATTGGCATTTACTAGCAATTGATTTGAAAGAACGGCGTTTTGAGAGTTGGAACTCTTTGTGGAGCCACAGTGGGACACAGGACGCGGCACAGCTGCTGATATTAATATATTCTTCTCAGTAGACAGAGTGTTTTAGTTATTTATTCACTCGGTAGTAACATCTACTATCCACTCGTTTTAATTAATTTACCTTTTCTTGTCTTGGAAAGGTGAAATAGTTGGCGTCCTATTTTGAGCACATTCTCCAAATCCCCGTCGGCGCTCCTGACGTCATATTTCATAAGGAATGTCAACAACAGGGTTCCACGGAAGTCGATTGTGGCATGTACACATGCCTTTTTGCCGAAAGAATCGTAAGAAATGGTCTGCCCATTCTATCATTGTACGATACTGACCCGCACTCCTTCCGTGCTCATATGGTCAGTGCGATCTTAAAGGATCCATGTTGTGTGATCTATACTTCTATGATTGAGTCCACTGTCGCAAAAGATGATGTCTGAATGTTATAGGATTTTGCAATTGTTACTTGTGCTGTGCAGTTTGTTTATATATGATTGTGCAATTGTGACCGATACAGGGCAATTTGTTTATATATGATTGTGAATGTGCAATTGTGCACATTGTGAGTTGTACTGGGCAGATTGTGTATATATGATTGTGAATTTGTTTATATATGACTGTGAATTTATTTATATATATGAATGGTACTGGGGAGTTTGTTTATATATGACTCTGAATTTGTTTATATATGATTGTGAATTTACGACTAGTACTGGGCAGTTTGTTTAAATATGATTGTGAATGTTTTATGTTGTATTGGATGTTTCGAGTTGCTTGGAGAGCCATGGCAGTTTTTTATAGAAACACTTCATTATTTTGTGGATGGTCCATGATCTTGTACATAAGTACATAGGTTCATCCCTATACTATTTCAAACCCTGGCATATTTGTAATCTTGTATTCTGCTTAATCATATCCTTAATGTATTTTGTGTAATACCAGTTGTTGATGTGAAAGGTATATGAGTGTGCTCATTAGCCATAAGATGTTCCGGAGAGTAGTATAACTGTTTTATTATAAGCTAAAACTATAAAAATAAAACCTACCATATAGATGTAGACATATAGATGTGAAAGGTATATGGGTATGCTATTTAGCCCAACAAATTTTCCGGGAAGTGTTATAACTGTTCTATTTAAACTATAACTACAAAATAAAACCTACCATATAGAAGTGGATATATAGATGTGAAAGGTATATGGGTGTGCTCTTTAGCCGTACGTATAGATGTTCCAGGGAGTGGTATAACTGTTCTATTTTAAGCTATAACTGTAAAAATAAAGCTTACCATATAGAAGTGGACATATAGATGTAGCAGGTATATGGGTATGCTCTTTAGCCCATACAGATGTTCCTGAGAGTGGTATAACTGTTCTATTTGAAACCATAAATACAAAAATAAAGCCTACCATATAGAAGGGGACATATAGATGTGGCAGGTATATGGGTGTGCTTTTTAGCCCTACAGATGTTCCGGGGAGCAGTATAACTGTTCCATTTTAAGCTATAAGTGAAAAAATAAAGTTTACCGTATAGAAGTGGATATATAGATGTGTCAGGTATATGGGTGTGCTCTTTAGCCCTACAGATATTCCGGGAAGCAGTATAACTGTTCCATTTTAAGTTATAACTGCAAAAATAAAGCCTACCATATAGAAATGGGCATATAGATATGGTAAGTATATGGGTGTGCTCTTTAGCCCTGCAGATGTTCCGGAGAGTAGTATAACTATTCTATTTGAAGCTATAAGTACAAAAATAAAGCCTACCATATAGAAATGGACATATAGATGTGGCAGGTATATGGGTGTGCTTTTTAGCCCTACAGATGTTCCGGGAAGCAGTATAACTGTTCTATTTGAAGCTATAAGTACAAAAATAAAGCCTACCATATAGAAGTAGACATATAGATGTGGCAGGTATATGGGTGTGCTCTTTAGCCCTACAGATGTTCCGGGGAGCAATATAACTGTTCCATTTTAAGCTATAACATCAAAAGTAATGTCTACCATATAGAAGTGGACATATAAATATTGCAGGTATATGGGTGTGCTCTTTAGCCCTACAGATGTTCCGGATAGTAGTATAACTGTTCCATTTTAAGCTATAATGGAAAAATAAAGCCTACCATATAGAAGTGGACATATAGATGTGGCAGGTATATGGTGTGCTCTTTAGCCCTACAGATGTTCCGGTGAGCAGTATAACTATTCCATTTTAAGCTACAACTGCAAAAGAAAAGCCTACCATATAGATGTGGATATATAGATGTGAAAGGTAAATGGGTGTGTTCTTTAGCCCAACAGATATTCCGAAGAGTGGTATAACTGTTCTATTTTAAGCTATAACTGCAAAAATAAAGCCTACCATATAGAAGTGGACATATAGATATGGCAAGTATATGGGTGTGGTCTTTAGCCCCACAGATATTCCGGAGAGTAGTATAACTGTTCTATTTTAAGCTATAATCCAAAAATAAAGCCTACCATATAGAAGTGGACATATAGATGTGGCAGGTATATGGGTGTGCTTTTTAGCCCATACAAATGTTTCGGGGAGTAGTATAACTATTCTATTTGAAGCCATAAGAATAAAAATAAAGCCTACCATATAGAAGTGGACATATAGATGTGGCAGGTATATGGGGGTGCTCCTTAGCCCCTGCAGATATTCCGGGGAGCAGTATAACTGTTCTATTTTAAGCTATAACTGAAAAAATAAAGTCTACCGTATAGAAGTGGACATATAGATGTGGCAGGTATATGGGTCTGCTCTTTAGCCCTACAGATGTTCCGGGGAGCAGTATAACTGTTCCATTTTAAGTTATAACTGCAAAAATAAAGCCTACCATATAAAAATGGGTATATAGATGTGGCAAATATATGGATGTGCTCTTTAGCCCTGCAGATGTTCCGAGGCGTAGTATAACTGTTATATTTGAAGCTATAAGTACAAAAATAAAGCCTACCATATAGAAGTGGACATATAGATGTGGCAGGTATATGGGTGTGCTCTTTAGCCCTACAGATGTTCCGGAGAGCAGTATAACTGTTCCATTTTATGCTATAACTGCAAAAATAATGTCTACCATATAGAAGTGGACATATAGATGTTGCAGGTATATGTGTGTGCTCTTTAGCCCTACAGATATTCCGGGTAGCAGTATAACTGTTCCATTTTAAGCTATAACTGCAAAAATAAAGTCTACCATATAGAATTGGACATATAGATGTGGCAAGTATATGGTGTGCTCTTTAGCGCTGCAGATGTTCAGGGGAGTAGCATAACTGTTCTATAAGAAGCTATAAGTACAAAAATAAAGCCTACTATATAGAAGTGGATATATAGATGTGGCAGGTATATGGGTGTGCTCTTTAGCCCTACAGATGTTCCGGGAAGCAGTATAACTGTTCCATTTTAAGTTACAACTGTAAAAGTAAAGCCTACCATATAGATGTGAATATATAGATGTGAAAGGTATATGGATGTACTCTTTAGCCCTACAGATGTACCGGGGAGTGGTATAACTGATCTATTTTAAGTTATAACTGCAAAAAAAATCCTACCATATAGAAGTGGACATATAGATGTGACAGGTATATGGGTGTGCTCTTTAGCTCCTACAGATGTTCCGGAAAGTAGTATAACTGTTCTATTTTAAACTATTACTGCAAAAGCAAAGCCTGCCCTTTAGAAGTGGACATATAGATGTGAAAGGTATTTGGGTGTGTTCTTTAGCCCTACAGATGTTTCGGGGAGTGGCGTAACTGATCTATTTTAAGTTATAATTGTAAAAATAAAGTCTACCATATAGAAGTGCACATATCGATGTGGCAGATATATGGGTGTGCTCTTTAGCCCATACGGATGTTCTGCAGAGTAGTATAACTGTTCTATTTGAAGCCATAAGTACAAAATAAAACCTACTAGATAGAAGTGGACATATAGATGTGGCAGGTATTTGGGTGTGCTCTTTAGCCCTACAGATGTTCCGGAGAGCAGTATAACTGTTCCATTTTAAGCTATAACTGCAAAAATAAAGTCTACCGTGTAGAAGTGGACATATAGATGTGGCAGGTATATGGGTGTGCTCTTTAGCCTTACAGATGTTCCGGGGAGCAGTATAACTGTTCCATTTTAAGTTATAACTGCAAAAATAAAGTCTACCATATAGAAATGGGCATATAGATGTAGCAAGTATATGGGTGTGCTGTTTAGTCCTGCAGATGTTCCGGAGAGTAGTATAACTGTTCTATTTGAAGCTATAAGTACAAAAATAAAGCCTACTATATAGAAGTGGACAATAACTGTAAAAATAAAGCCTACCATATAGAAATGGACATATAGATGTGACAGGTATATGGGTGTGCTTTTTAGCCTTACAGATGATCTGGGGAATGGTATAACTGATATATTTGAAGTTATAACTGTAAAAATAAAGCCTACCATATAAAAGTGGACTTATGGATGTGGCAGGTATATCGGTGTGCTCTTTAGCCCTACAGATATTCCGTGGAGTGGTATAACTAATCTATTTTAGGTTATAACTGCAAAAATAAACCCTACCATATAGAAGTGGACATATAGATGTTTCTGTATTTTGCGTTAGATGCGAGATGACCCAAATAGGTAAAACAGGTCGCACCATTACAGAAGTCGATATTTCAGTCACGGGTCTATGGGTGTTCCCTATATTGCTTTAGATGTACTATACTGACTTATAACAGTTCCATGGAAAGCTATAATTGTAAATGTAAAGCCTAGCATAGAAAAGTGGACATATAGTATTTGATGTTATATGGGTGTGCACATTAACACTAGGACTGTACATGTGAACTCTACAACTGTTCCATTCTATGCTATACTTGCAAAAACAAATCCTTGCCTATGAAAGTGGCACGTATAAGGGTGTGCCCATTAGCACTAGAGATGTACATGTCACATCTACAACTATTCCATTCTATTCTATAACTGCAAAAGCAAAGCCTACCTATTCTAAGTGGACACTACACATGTACCGAACCGCCCTTTAAGTGTTCCGTTGTTCGCTATCTCTGGTAGGTACATGAATTCGCCCTTTCACCACTTATAGATGTATTTTGGCACACCTATATCCGTCATTCCTTTTTATAACGTAGAAGTAGGTTTTGAGTAATGTAGATATCTCAACAAGACGTACAATGGTAAATCACTTTCTAACAATACGTACAAATTTAAAAGTGCACAAGTGTCACGCCCCGGGACCCAGCGGAAGCCCGCCCGGCACGTGCCCAGACCCGCCATAAGTCTAAAACGCATAAGGCGTCTAAAAACAACAATAATAAAAGCAATAATAAAAGACATCTAGGAATATCAGAGTATAATAAATGTCTAAATACTACAGCAAGGAATAAGGATAAAACTGTAAATCCACTAAGTAAAACATAAAGTAAATACAAGGAAAAC
>NW_017891417.1:0-18309 GCF_001540865.1 Ananas comosus | reverse complement strand
CTTTTCCAAACTGGTGAGGCTATAGAATGCTTTTCGACCTAAAAAAGTCGACAACACGAAATCTAGAAGTCCTGAAGAGTTTTTACTCACGACCGTCCCTGAAAGAAACCGTCTCTCATGAGCATGCTCCGCAAGCTCGAGCAACGGGTCCCTGCGGGTCGAAACCGATCGCCCGAGCGCTCTTCCATGGCGGAATAGACCGGTCCTATCAGGGAGAGACCGTTCCCGAACGTTGGTTTTCGGTTCGCAGAATACCGGTCCCTGCGAGCGCCGGTCCCTCTGGCGAAACTGCCACAGTTGGGTGATGCAACTTGGCATTATTGAGGCCATAAGCTTGCTTTTAATAGAAGGGTCTATGACATCCATCTCTCGAAATACATCCAAACACTCGAACCTTGCAATTTGCAAAGGTCCAGTGCGTCACATTCACCCCTCCTAAAAAGGAGTTTCGTCCGCGAAACACGAAATGACAAGTACCTCAAGCCTCCATCTGAAAAAGATGGGGATAGCGCTCCCTTAGTGCGCTCTCCAGCTCCCAAGTGGCCTCGCGCTCATCGTGGTTGCCCCAAAGTACCTTCACGTAAGGAATTTCTCGGTTCCGCAATCTTTTCACCTCGCGAGCCAAAATCCTCAAGGGTTGCTCTTCAAAGCTCAAATCATCCCTCAACTGCAAAGGCGTAGCATCCAACACGTGAGCCGGGTCGTGGATGTACTTTCGAAGGACCGATACATGGAATACATTGTGTACACCCGATAGGTTTGGCGGTAGAGCGAGTCGATACGCTACCGGGCCTACACGCTCCAAAACCTCATACGGTCCGATGTATCGGGGGCTCAACTTGCCCCGGATTCCAAATCGTCTAATTCCTTGAGTCGGCGAGACTTTCAAGAAGACGTGATCTCCAATCTGAAACTCCAAGTCTCGTCGCCGCCTGTCAGCATAACTCCTCTGCCTACTCTGGGCCGTCAACAATCGCTCCCGAGCAATACGAACCTTGTCCTCTGCTTCCTGGAGCACATCTGGGCCTAAGGCCAATCTCTCACCAACTCACTCCAATGAAGTGACGATCTACACTTCCGTCCATAGAGTGCCTCGAACGGTGCTATCTTGATGCTTGCTTGATACCTGTTGTTATAAACAAACTCTGCCATCGGTAGATGCTGCGACCATCCTCCCTGAAAGTCAATCACGCAGGCTCGAAGCATATCCTCGAGAGTCTGTATCGTACGCTCTGACTGCCCGTCACTCTGGGGGTGGAAGGCAGTACTGAAGTCCAAGCGCGTACCCAGAGCGTCCTATAAGCTCCTCCAAAAGTGGGATACAAAGCAGGGGTCTCGGTCCTATACTATACAAGTAGGTACCCCGTGCAATCGCACAATCTCATCCAAATAAACCTGTGCGAGTCTCTCACCAGTCCAAGTAGTGTGGATAGGTATGAAATGTGCCGATTTCGTCAATCTATCCACAATCAACCAAATAGCGTCATGCCCGGCCTGTGAGCGAGGCAATCCCATCACGAAATCCATGGTGATCTTTTCCCATTTCCACACTGGAATCGGTAGGCTCTACAACTCCCCCGCAGGAACTCGGTGCTCAGCCTTCACCTGTTGGCAAGTCAAACATCTAGCAACAAACTCACCAACATCCTTTTTCATCCCGGGCCACCAGTAAAGCAACTTCAAGTCCTTATACATCTTGGTGCCTCCCGGATGTATAGCATACGGTGCTTGGTGTGCTTCTTGAAGAATGTCCTCTTTAACGCCCAAGTCCGCCGGTACACAAAGTCGTCCGCGGAAACCCATCAATCCATCGCCGTCAAAAGTGAAGTCACCGGTGCAACCATTAACCATTTTACCTTTAATCTTTTGCAACTCCACATCGGAAGCTTGCTTTTCCTTAATTCTGTCCAGTAATGTAGGTTGTACCATCAACGTCATCAACCTCAAAGGCGTGTCAGGAGTCACCACCTCCAACTCCAACCGCTTTATCTGCTCGATCAACGGCGGTTGAGTAACCACAAGCATCGCTAAGTTCTCCGTCGATTTCCGACTTAGTGCATCTGCCACCACGTTAGCCTTGCCCGGGTGGTAAAGTATCGTAAAATCATAATCTTTGAGTAGCTCCAACCATCTGCGCTGCCTCAAGTTCAACTCCTTCTGAGTGAAAAGATACTTTAAGCTTTTGTGATCCGTATATACTTCGCATCGCTCGCCATAGAGGTAATGGCGCCATAGCTTCAATGCAAAGACTACGGCCGCCAACTCCAAGTCGTGAGTGGGGTAATTCCTTTCATAATCCTTCAATTGGCGAGATGCATACGCGATCACTTTCCCGTCCTGCATCAAAACACAGCCCAATCCATTAAAGGAAGCATCACTATAAATCACATACCCTGCTTCCGAGGCAGTCGCCCCAGCGTACGGATTGGGGGCCAAGTCGCCATGGTCTTCAACTCTTTGAAAGCCTCCCTTTCACGAACAGCATCATTCAAATGAACTTAGTTCCTTTATGCCGGTGAAGGCTCGTGAGGGAGATAGATCACTTTGGCACAATCTCAACAAACCGGTCGTAGTAGCCGCCCAAGATGAAGGCGAGTATCTCGGTCACAACTCGTCGGCCCTCAGCCAATGCTTGCATAGTTCAATCCTCGTGGTCCAGAGGCTGATGCCTGATCTAGAATCACGAACTGGCCGCAAAAACACGCCACCTCCTCTTAGTAAATAAGCTAAAATTACACTTTTTCAGCTTGGCAGTAGAGGCTTCTTCTTCCCGAGCACTTGGATAGCCAGTCTGCAAGTGTTCCTCGTGTCGCGTCACTCCCGCTGGGAACTCATACTCAGAGAGAATCTCGTCGATAAATACGCCAAACCCGAGACCTGTCTAAGTAAAGCGCTTGAAAATACCGGTTCCATCCAGATCACTCAAAAGACCTGCCGGGGCATTAGTAAGCCACGGCATAACAGTAAACTCGTAATTCATTACGTGTTCTAGAAAGCCGTCTTAGATACATCTCAGGTCTGATCCCTCATCGGTGATATCCCGACTGCAAGTCAGATCTTGGTAAATACAGCAAATCCTGAAGCTGATTCAAAATAGATCGTCGTCCTCGTAATGTGGCTTGTTCTTACTCGTGACTTTTTAAGTTCACGATATCCACACACAAACAAGTGATCGATCCTTCTTCTTGACAAATGACCGGTGCTCCCCAAGGTGAGCCACACTCGGTCGCACAAAACCCTGTGCCAGAAGATGCTGGCGCTGTCCTTCACTCTTCAACTCTGCTCGGGCCATCCTATAAGGCGCCTATTGGATTGGGGATCCGGGGGACGAGATCTACACACATCAATCTCCCTATCAAGGAGGCATGCCTGGAACACCGCTGGCCAACACATCTCCAAACCTCCCGCACTCACGGAATACTACCTCAATCCGAGGGGCGTGCCGCGGCAGCCCCGCAATCACGACAGTAGCCAAATAGGCTAACGCAGCCTCTACCTCAATCACCTTGCATAGTCGAGAGGAGACTAATTGTTTTTCCAGTTTCATCCACAGCAAACTCTGCGGCTGCAATCCTCACAGGTACCACAACCTCCGCCTGCCCTTGGCTCTCAAATGTCACTGTTCGATCTTGAGTGCAATCAGTAGCTGGCGGTAGGTACCTAGTCAACCAATCATGCAAACAACGTCAAAACTACCCGAGTTTATCAAAGCTAGCAAATCAATGGCAGGATCCAACTCCGAGACGCCGAATAGGGCAAGTGGGCAATAGCTCCAGATGTCCAAAAGAAATGGTCCGGATAGTAACGACGACGACGTCCCGGGTGGACAAGGAATATCAAGTGGGGATGCATGCAACCGAGCAAACAACGACGGTCAGATGTAATGAATGCGATGCAGGCCGTATCGAATACAAAGCTCTAGCCTCGAATACCTAAAGTAAAATAATACCGGCGACCAACATTCTCGGCTGCCGCAGGCAATGTCTCTCTGGGCACGCGTAACATCGCCGCATCGGGCCTGCTCGTGACCGCCTCGCCTGTCCGCAGACTGAGCGGCCGAGTTAATACCCTGCCCATGGTGATGCGCAGAAGATGTCCCGTGGCTGGGACAATGCGATACTGGCGCAGATGCCGCAGATGGGCGCTAGGCAATGACTCCTCGGCAGTCCGAGAGCTGGAATGCCGCTCTGGGCCACAAATGCAAGAAGCACCTCCCCCCGGCGACATGTTGTGAACACTGGCCGCGTAATCGAGGACGCACCGCCACAGATCACCGCAGCGGGGGCTCGGCCGACGATCGGGTCCTCCTCCGAGCACACCTAGACTTGCCACGTCCTCCCCCACTGCTCCGGCCCTGGGGGGTGTCTCGGCACCTCCGTGAGTGCGAGCTGGCGTCGCAACCCCGTCTAGCGCGGGTCTCTTGCCTTACCTTTCTCCAAGCTCTCGTCGACCTCACTGCAATCCCCCTTCCTGCTCCACTAATGCAAAGCTCGATCAGCAACCGTCCCGGAGGTCTGGAGGTTGGAAGACTGACTAGACGTAAGAATAGAAGCCCGCAAAACCCGCTCAATGCGGGCCTGTTTCTCCGTCGTCCTCACCAACAAACGGTACACAGTGTAGTATTCCGGGAGACCCTCTGCGTAATCAGCAATGACCGCTCATACTGAGCGCATTAGCTGGCGCAATCCATGCTCCATCTTCCTCTTGACAGCTAGGTAGACAAGTGGGCCCAGTAACTCCTTGACATCGGCTCAAGTATTGCCGCCAAGGAGTGGTCAGTGTTGCCCGGGGTGTCACCTGATGCATCTCACCAGCAACGATGGCCCTCGGAAAAAAGCGGTCCAGAAGTGAGTGGCGAGCCAAACTCTGTCCGCCTTCCTCACGAAGGTATCTTCCGAACGCTTCTCATCGTGCAGGGCAACACTTCTCAAACATCCAGTGGTCGAGCGTTATCGCCCATCAAATCTCCTCCGGCTGCACTCTCTAACTCACTGAGGCGATCACATGACCGATCCTCGGTCGCCCTCGGCCATCACGGGGGAATGCCGCCCCCGTCGCTGAGTCTCTGCAACTGGTTAGCTGCCGTCAGCCACTCCTCGCGAGGTGCGGTCGCCGGTGCCGCGACGGTGAGGGAACTGGCGGGGGACTGCGGCCCTCTGTCGTGTGAGCGTCCACCCACGGTGGCTGGCCGTGTGGGACCCTGGTCTCGTCGAAGTGTACTGCTGAAGTAGGAGGTCCTGCAGATGCTTCAGTTTCGCGCCTCCTGCGCTGGACCACCTCAGCCTGTCGCTCGCGCGTCCGCGCCTGCTGCTCGCCAACAAATCAGTAAGAACCGCAAGCTGGCCCTCAGTGCACCGGACCTCTAGATCCGGAAGTAGCGAGAAGTAGCGGTCGACCTCCTCGGGGTGTGCGCATCATCCCAGCAGACTGGAGGCCGTGTAGATCGGCATCGCCACTATAAGAGCATAATAGCGGAGTTAGTAACCGCACGTATTCGGTCCCGCTCAATAGCATAAACACTCCAATCGAGCTGAAAGTAAGGAAGTGTCCTTCAGCTACTTTAACTTCCCGATGTTACGTTATGCCGCCAACGTAACCCTCCGGCGAGTTAGAAGCCATACACTTCGATCAAACTCTAAAATCTTTTTAGAGTTGTCATTAAACCATTCCCACATACTTTCGCTCACAAGTCAATTAGACCCCGATCTCTCACGAGCACTATTCCTCTAGTCCACACGGCCTAAGGTTCGCGTAGGTCCAACTCTAAACTATCCGCTAGGATACCAGAATTATTGTTCACACCCGGGACGCGCGGCGAGGCCTCCCCGGTAAGCGTGCCCAAACCCGCATATGTGTCTACGACATATAAGGCATCTACAATTAAAGCGGAAGTAAAGCAAGTAATAGAATAAATAGAAGAGTGAAATACTAGAGCATAATGATATCAGAGCTGAATAAATGTTCAACATCTATCTAAATGTAAATAAGTAAAGCTAGACAATAAAAGAATCATAAGTCATCCAACTCTCGCTAGTACAAAATGGTGTCTCTAGTAATTGTAAAACCTCAACCTCTCGCGCAAAGAAGAACCATCGAGAGTGACCCACTAAACTCGTCATCTCGCTGAAAGGGCTAACTCGAAGCGAGCCGTTACCTACGGTCCCTAGCTCTCCTGGCGTGAGAGGCTCTGGAAGAAACATAAAACGAAGGCGTGAGAACTTTAATTTATAGTTTCCCAGTGGGCCAATTACTCGACCTCAGCTTATTGCACCACTAGGCCCCAAAACGAAAGGAGTAATCTATGTAAGATAACGAGTAAATTGCATATAAGAAAAGCATAATTAAGATGGCTAGCTAGACTTGGCAATTAAACATGGATTCATAATGCGACTTTTATCTTGTCGAATGGATATATATATATCTACTGTTCATAGTTAATATTGCTGATTTACTTTATACAGATTATGCAAAGTGATACTTGTCATGACTGACAGTGCATATTAAGGATGTCACATAACACATTCCAGCATTCATAATGTATGTATGATACCGCAAATGTCCACACTATAGCTAGAAGTAAGTCCAGTAATCCTACTACTCCCTCTGTCTGTAGTGATGCATAATAAACTCAACACGTGTCGATTTCCATTCCATTAGGACTACCAAAGAGTCCAGCTTGTGCCCAACTAATTGGCCGTGTGTGTAAGACGAACTCCTACTCTTGCGAATGTTCGTGCATCTCGAACCCGGTAGGCTTCTCAATACGGCACGAGCGACAAAAGTCGCGTAGGCTAACTCCGGAGTCCGGCTTGTGGGGAGCACCCACACAAGCATGTGCGAATGAGACAAATGGCAAACAAGCAAGGTCACTTCTCAAATATTTATCCACATGTCCTACTATCATGGCAAGGTCAACTCAGATCCAAGGATCTAGCCATGTCTCTAAGTGATGTCCCAACACTCCCTTGCTTAGTGCCTCTTTATGAATTTAAGCAAGTCACGTGATCAACCCAATTCTTGTTCTATGTTTCAGTTAACATTAATACCAATGATTACTATAGCCGCGCCCATGCCTCTTTATTGCATTTGGGCCCAATTCTCATAAATAGTCCAATTCTCAGCCTCTCTAAGGCTTCAACTTAAGAATCCTAATTAATTCAAATTGATATAGTTAACAGCGCAATGAAAGGCAAGATCCATTTTCATGATAGGCGGGCCCTAATTCCAATCCATCTAGAATGCTATGTTTCACTATGCTGCTCTCTACTGCATAGAGGTCAAAAATTTACTTCCATAACGGGCATGTTAACATTCTACAATTCTAATAATTACATTTAATATGAGAATGCCTGAATTTCTACTTTTATGAAACACATTTCACCAATATGAGCGATTCTCATATCATAGGCTAGGTCAAACCCACCGGAACCGTCGCGTGCTCCTTCGTTTTCGCCGAACGGAGTTATCCACAATATTAGTCTCAAAGATACACCTAAAATGAATCAAGCGAAGATACGACGAGCATACGGACAACAAAGATCAAACATTACCTAGAAGCAAAAAGGGCCAAAATCCACCTAAGAGAAGAAATCTCTTCCAAAGCTCAAAAGAGAGCTAGACGCCTTCAATCACAAGAGGTTTAAACCAATTATCTAGCCTCAAAGCCCTGATCAAAAAGCGCCAAAATCAACCCTAATTTATTTATAGTGGTTTCATCTACACAACTATTACAAAAACAAATCAAGGAGAGGGAAATGAGCAACGAAGACCTCCTAGAAGACTCCATCCTGCTCAAGGTGAAGATCTCCTCTATGCAAGCTCAAGATAAACGACATAAGAGAAGAAGGCAAGAAATAAACAAGTCCACCAAAACCCTCTCCTTCTCCTTCTTCTCCTCCTTCTTCTTCTCTTTCTCCTTCTCTCTCTAGCAAGGGTGTGGGGAGAGTGTGAGGAGGGAAATGAGAAGAAGAGAGAGGGGATGGGTCATATAGACCCTCTAATGTAACAAAATCCAGCTAGGTCCCTCAAAAATCCAAAATTGCATCAGCCCGAACTGGGCAGTTTTCGCCCAGAGGGACCGGTCTCTCCCCAGCAGGGACCGGTCTCTCGCTGCGAACCCGAAAAACCAACGTTCGGGAACCGGTCTCTCCCTGAGCGGGACCGGTCTCTCACTGCGTAGACGCGCTCGGGGACCGGTCTCGCCCGCCAGGGACCGGTTGCCTCAGGGCTGCCGCAGCACTGCTCACTGGGGGACCGGTTTCTCCTTTCAGGGACCGGTCCCCGAGAGTAAAAACTCTCAGGACTGTCCAGAATTTCAGTTTTCAAACTTTTTTAGGTCGAAAAGCATTCTACAACCCTCCACCAAGTGTGGAAAAGCTCGAAATACATCCAAACACTCGAACCTTGCAATTTGCAAAGGTCCAGTGCGTCACATATATTGTCTTTTTTTTTCACTTTATTGTCTTTTTTTTCAACTTTTTTTTTGCTTTTTGCTGGATGTCTTCTTTTTAACTTTTTATTTATCAATATAGGAGCAAATTTTTAATTGAAATATCTGATCCATACCGCAGGGGGTAAAGCCCCCCGCACCCTTTTTTCTTCGCAAAATACTTTGTCAAAATTTGTCACCACGAAATTTTTGGTGAATCAAGAAAATAAAAATCGATCTCCTAAACAAATTTTGATCAGATATTTTTTAAAAAAATAAAAGAACAAAAAATATGAATGTAATATTAGGAATATATGACTTTCTCACAATACCAGCAATACTTATTTCAATATTATCAAATAAATCTTATATCTGCAGATGACAATATGTCATATGATCAAGCGCGACGATCTATGTCGAATTAAGCAGTCATCTCTATGTAAAGATGTAAATTTAAATAATTATTGTACTTGTGAATTTTATTATTGTATTTTGATTTCTATTCTACATCAAATATAATTATATTTTACTTACAAAAACCTTACATGCATGTTAATTGATGAGGATAGTAAGATATACATAGTAAATATTCATAATTATTTATTTAAATCTTTCAAAATAACATTATAAGAATTTTTTGAAACCAAAAAAAGTGAAATAAATCCGTGTCAAAGCGTGTCAGTAGGAGGTCATGCGTATCTATCGGCACGCAAGCATACCTGTGTCGTACCGTGCCAGGGACATAACGGCACGCCCCCGTGCCATGGCACTTTAAACCTTGGTTTTAATGGCGATTATTTTCTTAATTCCCGGCAATTACAATTGCCGCTAAATGATTCCATGACAATTATGATATTTGCCGCTATTGGTAGGGTCGGTAAAAGTTATAATAGTATTTATTTCGGCGGTTGGTAAAAATCTAAATAAATGCCGCTAAATATTATATAATAGCAACTATTATAAATGCCACTATAATTAACTATAATTGCCACAAAAAAACATACTAAATGTTTGATAAACGAAACTTATAGCGGCAATTATAATAGTTGCTATTATATAATATTTAGCGGCATTTATTTAGATTTTTGCCACAAAAAAACATACTAAATGTTTGATAAACGAAACTTATAGCGGCAATTATAATTCATATTAAAATACTGTTCCACAACTAAATATTACAATGAATTAAAATTTTAAAAAATAGTAATAAGCAAAAAAGCATTACTAATTTGTATAACAAATAGTATTCACTCTCAAATTACAATCTCAATGTTCAAATTAAATTTCAGACATAAATTCCAACAACAAAATACTTGTTCGAAATTTAACCAAAAAATAACAAATTTTAAATGACAGTAAATGCTTATTATCTCGGAGAAATCCCAAATTATAAATCCTCAAAACTCATTGCTCCACTTCAAAAACCTATTCAAGTCGATGACAAGACCCACAATATCTATTTCAAAAGTAATATTTGTGCAATTAGTGATACAAATAAGCAATATAAGTAAATCCTCATCAAAAGCATCAAATTTTTAAGTAGATATAGATAGCAATGTATGTGTTACATTTTGACTGTAAGTTTCAATCCTCACTTGGAAAGCTGAACAACTAAAGAAATTCAGTTTTTCTTTTTTTTTTCTTTTCCTTTCTATTCTTCTATCAGAAGCAGCAAAACTAAAGTGGCAGCTTGAAAAATTATTGAATTGTCAAAAACTCATTGACATAAAGAGTAGTTTCATCATACCTCAGATGATAAAATATGCAACAAGCATCAAACAAAGCATTACATAATCAATCAAAACAAATTAAGACGAAAGGCAAGGAAATATTTCATCTTTCCGAATCCAAACTTGTCGGATTTTGCACTGTCTTGTCTTGTCGATGTTAAGTGCCGTTTGCTTTGATTTTTGATCAACCGTTGGTCGTTTCGTCGCTTGACGCTTCGGTTGAAATTGTTGATGAAACTTTGAATTCCGGTTTGCTTGTGGGTTCGGTTGAACTTGATGTTGTGCTCGACTCAATTGATTTTGCTTTTGATTCCGTGGGGGAAGTCGAGTTGTAGATGATGCCGATTGACGTTGCGAAGTTGCCAATTGATTCTTCTTTGTCTTGATCGGGCAACTTCTTTTGATGTGTCCTTTGATGCCACATTTATGACACACCTTCTCTTTCAAAGTTGTTGAGACTTTTGAATTTGACTTTTGATCCTTCTCAACATACGTTCTTTCATACCCGAGACCCAACTTGTTCGTTTGACCTAATATGAGCATATGATCTAATTTCTTTGAACCGGAAGAGAATTTTTGTATGTCGGATTGAAGTTGACGAACTTGATTGGTCAATGACTTATTGGATGTGTGCGATTCCTCAAATTGTTGCTCCAAAAATCCAACCTTGTCTTTATATGATTTGATCGTTGATTCTCCTTCATCAAGTTTCTCTTGGAGGATTAAGTTATTCTTTGAAATCGATTCCTTCTCCTCCTCAAGAGCTTTATTCATTGTCTTCAAGTTGTTGTTTTCCTCTTCAAAATCCAACAAACGACGCCTCAACTTCTTATTAAGTTTGGTCATCTTTTTCGAATCGATAAGAAGTTGATGATACGCTTCCGCTATATCCTCGTCATTTGATTGCTCCTCGCTTTCGCCATTGTTGCTCGAAGAGTCATGCGAAGAAAGAGAAACATTGGAATTAGTAGCAATAGAGGATAAACATACAACGTTAGACGAAGGCAAAGAAGAATTAGCAAACAAAGCAAAATTTTCATTCTTTTCTTCGTCACTTGAACTTGATTCACTTGAAGTTGTATCATCCCACGTCTTTGCTTGCAATGCCTTCTTAGTATACGATTTCTTCGAAGGACAATCCGTTGCGATGTGGCCGTAGCCTTTGCACTTGTAGCATTGGATCTCTCCTTCAAATTCATATTTTTCTTTCGAAGACTTTGCAAGTTTTTTATCCTTAGATTTAGAACTTGAAGATTTTCTTGAAAAAGATTTATGCTTCGAAGATGAAGCCTTGTCCGAATTGTTCTTCTTTCGGAAATTCCGTCGAAACTTCTTCGTGAGGAGCGCAAGTTGATGTTCAAAATCGGCGAGCGAAATATCTCCGTCGGACTCCGAGTCGTCTTCTTCTTTCTTTGTTGATTTGAGTGCAACCCCTGTGCTTTTAGAAAAAGACTTGAAAGAAGATGAATTAGTAGGAAAAGTCATCTCATACATTTGTAAAGTGCCTACTAACTCTTCGACTCTCATCTCGTCCGGATGCTTAACGGTTTCGATCGCGGCAACCTTTGCCCGAAAGCGTTCCAGAAGAGTTCGAAGAATCTTTCTAACAACCTTTGAATCTGGAATTTTCTCTCCCAAGTTAGCACATGTATTCATAACGTCTTGTAGACGCGTATAGTACTCGGTAAAGGTCTCGTTTTCGTCCATAAAAATTGAATCAAATTTACTTGTTAACATTTGCAATTTTTGAAACTTTACTAAGCTCGTTCCTTCATGCGTAACTTGTAGAGTATCCCAAATTTCTTTGGCAGTTCCACACGCTGAAACACGAGTAAACTCCGTTTGAGACAATGCATTAAATAAAGCGTTTATGCCCTTGCCGTTAAACGAAGATGCCTCGTTTTCATCTTTTGTCCACTTGTTCCGTGGTTTTGGCGTTTCAACATTCTCGACCTTTTCAATAGGATGTTTCCATCCAAATTCTATTGATTGCCAAACGCGCTCATCGATTGCGATTAGAAAAGCTCTCATGCGAACTTTCCAATAGGCACAGTTTGTGCCATCGAATAGCGGTGGTCGATTAATGTTTCCGCCTTCGACCATTAGATAACAATATATCTAGATCCCGTTCTGATACCAATTGAAAGTTTTGAGGAGCCCAAGGATCTATCTAGATTGTATCTAACGCCTAGAGGGGGGGTGAATAGGTGTAATAGCCAAAAACCACAAATCTCAATACGATAAAAATAAATGCGGAAAATAAAAATCACACCGAGATTTACGTGGAAAACTCCAACTATGAGTAAAAAACCACAGGACCAACACGCGATAACAATCCACTAAGAATAAAAGATTACAAGGTGATTTACCGAATCCACGGACTCAAACCTCTCTTTTATCTTCTCCGGATCTCGCGCACACCAATGGGTTGTCCACGCCCCACGTCCGAATCCACGAACGCCACGTCCCGAATCCACGAAACGTCCACACTTCGAATCCACGAAGCCTTGATCACGCCGAATCCACAACGCCCACTCGAATCCACGAGCACACTCCGTCCGGAGCAAGAATACCAAGATTGATGATGATTTATTGCTTAGACAATCATTAAAGAACCATAGAAGATGTTTCTAAGCAATAGTCGGATCAATTCTCCATGATGAATGAGAAATTAGGATTTCATGAATCAATCCGATAGAAACTTGTTGTTGGAGAGAAAGAGAATGCACCCAACAAGTTTCTAGGGTTGCAAAAAGATATTCTATCCTTCGTTCACGTTTAGAAACACCCCTACATCTTATTATAGGTTTAGAAGACTTAGAAACCGACTAGGATTGTAAAAATCCAATTTTAAAAACTGACGTCGTCCTCAGGGACCGGTCTTCTCGAGGAGACCGGTCTTTGGGAGACCGGTCTCTTGAGTGGGAGACTAGTCCCTCGTTGCGTGCCTGAAAACACAGGCTTCGGGAACCGGTTTCTCATGCCAGAGACCGGTCCCTCGCTGCGTGACAAAAAATCCCATGTTCGGGAACCGGTCTCCCTTTCCAGAGACCGGTTGCCTCAACATCCCACGCAGTGAGGACCCTCGGGGACCAGTCTCTCAACTCTGGGACCGGTCCCTGAACCCTGATAAGGCTCAGTTTCGTCCATATTCATATTTAAAAACCATCCTAAGTCTTCCAAACACTTTTAAACATTTATAAATTATCATCAATAGTATTTAAACTTACCGAGCATCGTGCATTCATGTTTTGAGTCTTCGAGTCTTTGATTTTCATCTCTTCTTTTTCAACCATTCAAGACTCCGACTAACATCACGAAATATGCAAACATAAAATCCGTAACAAAAGATATTTCAAAAAAAAAAATCTACACGTTTTCTGCTAACTTTCCTTAAAAAGGATTTGCAAAAGAACCCCGGGGCATGACAGGGCGCTTGACGGCAGAAAAGGTAGAAGAGGAAAAAGGAGGACGAGGACGAGAAAACGGAGGAGAAGAAGAGAATAAGAAATTGTGTAAATTTCACTCAAATAGTGCAACTTTCGCCTATAGAGTGTAACTCTCATCCCAAAGAGTATAATTTCTGTCTCAAAGAGCGCAACTTTCATCTAAAATAGTGCAATTTTTTTTTAAAATAGTGTAACTTTATTTTAACAGTGCAATTTCATCTTTTTTTCCCTTCTTCTATAATTTTTTGCCTTTCCTGTAGAAAAAATATTTTTTATTTTGGGAAAACTTCAAATACCCTTAAACACAGTTTCTCACTTTAGTTCCCTGTGGTTTAAAGTGTATCAAGTCAGTACACTGTGGTTTCGCACTTTCTCACTTTAGTATGTATCAAGTTAGTACCCTGTGGTTTTGCACTTTCTCACTTTAGTACCCTGTGGTTTAATATTTCGTTAAATTATATACAAAAAACTTCAGATATCCTACATAGATTTATCGAATATTCATTTTAGTACCCTTTAGTTTTAACTTTGTTATTGATTTAGCAAAAAAAATACCTCAAAATGAATAATAAAAATAGAAAAATAAAACCACAGGGTACTAACTTGATACAAAAATGAAACCACAGAGTACTAACTTGATACACTTTAAACCACTGGATACTAAAGTGAGAAAGTGTGTGTAAGGTACCGAACTTCTGAAATTATGAAGTTATAGTGGGATGTAATATATCGGATTTTTAATCTAAAATAAATATAAATAAAAATAGTGTGAGATACTATTTTTATTTGACTTAGAGAAGAAAAATAGAAGTCAGAAATGACTTGTGCTGAAATCGGACCTGAAACAGAAGATTTAGAATTTTCTGTTGGAAACGGGGCTGATATTTTAGCAGAAAATAAACAGTGTCAGAAAATTATGAAAACTTGGGAATATGTCGGGATTATTTTTGTGAGGCTGGATTTAAAATTTCATGTCAATTCGACACCCGGAAGGTGGAAAATAAAATCCGACTGCTATCTGCTAGAGATTACAGTTCGGTAGAACTTTCGGTGACCAAACATGGTCGAAATTAAAAGATTAAAATTTCTTTGTACTTATTAAGTAAAACCGAGCCTGACTGTCAAATTTGAGTGCAAACGGACATTCAGAAGGGCTCCGGCGAAAAACGTCAGTTTGTAGCAGCTAAACTGCTAGATGAATAGTGTTTTGGGGGGCCTATATATATATATATGTGAACTTGCACTCTTTTTTCTCCTTTGTGCCCAACCGAGAGAGGCTTGGAAAGCAAGCTTCTTTTCTCTCTTTCTCCCTTTGTCTCTAAGGTCTCTCTTTTTCTCCACCAAAGAGAGGATTGGAGGAGAAAATTGGAGGTTGCTTGGTGGTGAGGCAAGCTTGTTGGAGAAGGTGATGGAGATTGGAGCTTGAAGGTGAAACTTCTACTCCTTCCTTAGTTCAAGAGAGGTAAGCTTAAACCCCTCTCATGGTAGATTGCTAAGGAGTGATTTGTATGCTCTAAAATTGAATTTAGAGGAACCCTTAGGTGCTAAATAGATGCTATTTTCTTGAATCATGAATCAATTTGGTGATTTCTTGCAATAGTAAACATCTAGGGCTCCAATGGGATTTTTTTGAAATGATAGGGTTTGATCTAAATTAGACCTATGTAAACCTAATTGCTAGGTATACGAACGCATTGGCGAAGTCGGTTCGGCGATTCGTCGAGCCGGTGTAAAGATATTAAAGAAACGGACGTTTCGGCTTCGTTTCCGCCTGGAAGGCCGAGGCGACTTCCTAAAATTATGAAAATAGATTTGTGGCATCTCGGCATCAAGCTGTAGACCTATAATTTTCGGGGCCGCGAATCGACGCACGGTTGGGGTGCAGTTGCAATATCGGGCCGTGCCGGGCGACGGGTGCCGCGGGAGGCCGATTGCAAGTGTCGACAAGCAATCGGAGAGCGAATCGAGGTGGGGGGTGTCTATCCCGAAACAACCGGGCTTCTTTTTATGTCTAAGTTATATATACTGATCATATTGACATTATGCATTATAGGATGTGTAGATGGTTACATTTCTATTTCCTTGCATGCTTCTTAGTGGTGTAGCATTGTGAGCTTGACACATGGACTAGGGATGCATGAGGATTGGGTCTTGTGACATAAAATCCTATAGTGGCATAAAGAGATGAACTTGGACATGTAATGGCCTAGAAAAGTGGCATTTGTACTAGTGTAACTATTTTGCATGATAGGGTATTAAATAGTTGCATTTCCATTCTTGCATGATCCTTAGTAGTGTAACAACATGAGTTTGGCACTTGACTTAGGATGCATGAGAATAGGGGAATTGTGACCTGGAACCCTATAGTGGTAAAGTTAATAATGAACTTAATCTCGTGTTGACGAGAACCAAAGAACGAGTGGCACCTAGACAAGGTTAATAACTTGACGAGTGGCATGACAAGTAGAGTATAGATGAAAACACTTGTTGCATGTTGAACTTAGGAATGAAATAGTTCCCAAGTAGATGTTGACCTTAGTGGTAGGGTATCCTCAGTTTAGCCTTTTTTGGTCACGAAGGATAGCCTTTTTTGGTCACGAGGGATAGCCTTTTTGGGTCCCGCAGATGGTCTTGGGTGAGTGAGTAGATTCTCACCTTGAGTGAGCGGTTCCTTACCTGTGAGATTGAGATTGAGTTGTGGCACCCATGTTGACAGTTGGGCGAGTGAGCAGATCCTCCCCTTTGAGATTAGATTGAGGGATAGCCTTTTTGGGTCCTGAGGGATAGCCTTTTTGCCTCCCGCAGACGGTCTCGGACGAGTGAGCGGATCCTCTCCATTGAGATTTGGTTGTGAGTCGGGTGAGTGAGCATATCCTCACCTGTGAGATTGAGATTGAGTTGTGGCACCCATGTTGAGAGTTGGGCAAGTGAGCAGATCCTCCCCTTTGAGATTAGATCGAGGGATAGCCTTTTTGGGTCCCGAGGGATAGCCTTTTTGGGTCCCGCAGACGGTCTCGGGCGAGTGAGCGGATCCTCCCCATTGAGATTTAGTTGTAAATCGGGTGAGTGAGCAGATCCTCACCTGTGAGATTGAGATTAAGTTGTAGCACCTATGTTGTGGGTGTCGGGATAGCCTTTTCGGGTCCCGAGGGATAGCCTTTTTGGGTCCCCTTTGAGATTTGAGTATGAGTTGGGCAAACCTTTGGATTAACCAAGTTGATTGGGAAAGGAATATGAACAGCATAGTAGAATTGCATTCATACCTTGTATAGCCATAGTGTATGTGTAGATTGCATAACTATGAGACATTAGTATTCAGGACATGATGCTAGCATGATAGTAGGATTGTTGCAGGTGAACATTGCATGCATTGCTTTGCATTGGAGGCATGAAAGAATAGAATTGCAATGTAGCACACTGGACCTTTGCAAATTGCAAGGTTCGAGTGTTCGATGTGTATTCCGAACTTTTCCACACTTGGTGGAGGGCCGTCGATGGTATACCGGTCTAAAAGTTCGATCTCGAGAGTTTTGGACAAGTCCTGAGAGTTTTTACTCTCGGGGACCGGTCCCTGGAAGGAGAGACTGTGTCACGCCCCGGGACCGATGCCAATTTGGCCCGACCCGAGCACGTCAAACAGACGCCGAACGGACAGAGTTTTCCCTATCCGCCCAAGGCTCATCACACGTACCTTTTCATCAATAGAGAAAAGCACTAGCGGAAACATACACAAACGGCTTACACGAGGGTAAGCAATAGCCATAAGTAAAAGGAAAAAGGAAACTAAAACATTAGACATTCACAAGTAATGATTCATTTTAGATCATATACATGACTTTTCTCATTTAAGACTCTTTACATTTCATATTACACTAATTTCATCATTTCTTTTCTACATCACTTATAGCCTCAAAATAAGCTTTACATTTTTCTTGCTTTGCTAATCAATCAAATACAAAGATGATCATAAGGCTACTTTATCACCAACTCGTGGCCTCTGTCTAAGGCGCGATTACTTACCTTGCCGCTCGCCGCCGCTCGTCCGGCTTCTGTGGAATAGTGGGGTGAGAACTACAACAAAGTTGCCCAGTGGGTTCGGCGTCACTTCACCGGACTTTCCACTAGGAGACTTAACTAGGCATAATAGAAAGAATAAGCTAATATGGTAACCAATCTATACAATGATACAATATGCTGAACAAAACAGGAAGTATCGCTCAACATTTAAACATATGCTAATTATGAAGTTCTAGTTCATTCTTTAACTTTACTCTTGCTTCTTTGCTCTTTAATCATTAAGGCTACCCGGGGTGTTCGCCACATTAACTTTGCTTCACGTTAAGTCCATCATCGCAGGGTACTCACGCAGCTAGGACCGTCCTTACGGGTCTACTCCAATGACCCGGATGCATACTCCGGAGCGCAATCGGCCGAGGGGAGCGAGCCTGCCTCGAGCACGGAACTCAAAGCAAGTATGATCATATTCTTAACTCAAAGGATTATAAGTTCAAGTCTTGACTTTACACTAGTCTTAGTGCTTCTTTAATCACTTTATGTTGCAAACTCACTGCAATCACTTCTCTTACATTCTCATTATCTTTGCCTAACTACTAGCAATATTATTCTTTGCATTTCTTTTACTTGCTACTCTAAGATTCTGTTCTCAATTGCCCACTTTCTTAGCTTTAGGCTTTACATCGTC